>NW_021820755.1:0-214110 GCF_901001135.1 Rhinatrema bivittatum | reverse complement strand
CAGCCTCAGCGCAGACAGCGCAGCAAAAATCAGAGAGGAAAAAAGTTTTAAAAACGCTGCTAGAATTCAAAAACCGCGCCGAGAACGAAGCCCCGCCCGGCGACCCAAGCCTCCAATCTGAGCCAGCCAGAGGGGCTTTAAATCCTCTGTAGCGCCCGCCCATCTCCTTTTCAGCGCTGCTGCCACCGTCGGGAAACCTGCGCGATCGGCGCCGAGCCCCGCCGGGGGAAGGTTAGTAACATACCCCCCCCAGGCAGCCTCAGCGCCGACAGCGCAGCAAAAATCAGAGAGGAAAAATTTTAAAAACGCTGCTAGAATTCAAAAACCGCGCCGAGAACGAAGCCCCGCCCGGCGACCCAAGCCTCCAATCGGAGCCAGCCCAGAGGGGCTTTAAATCCTCTTCAGACCGGCGCCGCGCGCCGAGCGTCGCGCGCCGAAGGAGCACGACAAAGGGGCCTGCCCCTTTGTCTCGCCCCTTCGTCTCAGCCCCGAGGGAGCCTCTAGTCAACCCCTCGATCTTCAGTTCCAGTTCCTAAAACTCTATGCATCTTCAAAGCCTTCCTGGTCAGCTCCTTCTTCATAACAGCGTCACCAACTATTGTTTGAGCTCAAACTTCTCAAGACAGCGGCATTAACCTTCAAGCCCTACCTACCCGCAAAGAACTCACCAAGCCATCCCCCAGACAGCTGCACCCAAGACTCCAACTACAGACCTGCGCCTCCAGATTCCAACTCCAGACCTCCAGCGCAAAATCACTCCAGATTCACACGGAGCCAGAGTTGCCAGCAGATGCTACAGATGAACTCATATATCTTATCTTAAAAGGGGACACTCTCGGAATACAACTGCCCAGCATTCGCCAGCATTCGTCCGACTGCATTCGCCCAGCATTCGTCTGACTGCATTCCCCAGCATTCGTCTGACTGCATCGTGCAGCCCCGAAGGAAGCCCCAGAATAGAGCCCTTCAAACCTCCAGTCTTGACCATCGTTTTCATCTCATAATCAAAATGAGACTCAACACAATCCCAATTATATATAAAAGCAGGAGATTCACACCAAACAAACAAGCCGCCCCTTATGAACCACAAACTCGTCAAAAAAGGCTCTTACCAATCATGATTTCCCCGCTAAACCAACTCCTAGGCCTCACACTTTTCTCTGTTACCCTTTTGAATGCTCAATCTCTCTCAAAAAAAACTCACCTACTAAGTGACTATCTGAGGAGGAAAAACCAGATCTATGTGCCATCACTGAATCATGGCTAAAACTAGAGGATGCAGCCCTGATCAATCAACTTCCTCTCCAAACATACGACATCTTTTCCATCCCTAGACCTAAGAAAAGAGGAGGTGGTTTGTTATTAGCATCAAAAAAATTTATAGGATTATCTCTTCTCACATCTATTGCCTCTCTAATCTTGAATTCGCCGTCTTCAAATCATCTCACTTACAACTAGGCCTCATCTACGCTCCTCCAGGCCGCTTGACTCCGACCCTTCCCCTTTAATAGAATATATAGCTCGTCACATCAACACGGACTCTCCAGCCATACTGCTTGGAGATTTCAACCTTCACGTAGATGCTAACCCTCGTTCCTCCAATTGTGAAACTTTCATCAACACTCTCAACTCCATGGGATTTCATCAACTAATAAACGAATCAACTCATAAAGCTGGCCATACCCTAGACCTAATCTTTATAAATAAAGGTCTCTCCCTATCGGCTCCAGTAGTTTGCTTGCCAATCCCATGGTCTGATCACAAGCTAATCCGCTCATCCTTAGCAACCCACCTCCCAAGCACTACTACCTCATTAAAAACCTCGATTCAATTCAGAAAACTATGCAATCAGGAAACCCTTATCACACATCTATTGGAAGAACTAAAACACATAAACATCTCGGACGCTGACTCAGCCCTCTCATCCTGGTCCTCTATAACCAAAAAAGTTGCAGATCAGACATGCCCTCTTATCTCCAAAACCATCAACTCTAACAAAGAAAAGAAAAAGCCATGGTATACCCCCGAACTTAGACTTGTAAAGCGGGAACTTAGAAACAAAGAACTCATCTGGAGAAAAAACCCGACTTTAGAAAACAACTCAGCCTTCAAAACCATCATGCACCAATACAGGATCTCCATCCTACAGAAAAAAAAAGATTTCCACTCTCGAAAAATCCACCACTTCATCTATGATCCAAAGCTCTTTTCTCCCTGGTCTCATCCCTCACTAAACCACCCACATTCATCATCCCAGATGAAAAATCTGCAAGCAAAGCCGAAGAACTTGCTATCTTCTTCAAGGAAAATATCCAACCTACTTAAACCACTCCTGGATCAGAAAAAAACTTCCCCCCAACCTCCTCTCTCAACTTCCAATCCTCTTCAGACTTCAAGCCTTGAAGCCTTCGAGCCAGCATCCACTATAGAGATTGAAAATATTCTAAAAAAACTTAAACCTGCATCCCACCCGCTTGATTCGATTCCTGCTAATATGCTCATTGCTGGCGCCAAAGCTATTGCTAAGCCCATTGCTCAAATCATTAATGCCTCCCTTACACAGGGCTTAGTGCCAACCCCACTCAAACTCGCTATACTAAAACCCCTTCTAAAAAAGCCTAACCTCTCTCCGGAAAATCCAGCCAACTTTCGGCCATAGCCAATCTCTCATTTATAGCTAAAATCCTAGAAAGATTAGTCAACCATCAACTCTGCGAATTCCTGGACGATAACAACATTCTCGCCACAACACAATTTGGATTCCGCAAATCCCGAAGCACTGAATCCCTTCTCATTTCTCTAACCGACAATATTCTCTTAAACCAAGAGAAAAAACACCCTTGCCTATTGATCCTCCTTGATCTCTCAGCGGCGTTTGACACTGTAACCACAAGATCCTCTTAGACCGACTAGCAGAGATTGGTATCAAAAACACAGCACTCAACTGGTTTAAATCCTTCCTACAAGACAGGTTCTATAAAGTTAAGATAAACAACTATGAATCTCAACCGATCAGTTCTAACCTTGGCGTCCCTCAAGGATCCTCTTTATCCCCGACCTTATTCAACATTTACCTGCTCCCACTCTGTAACCTACTTCTAAGCTAATCTAACCCACTACCTTTATGCGGACGATGTCCAAATACTTATTCCTATCACCAAATCCTTGCAAGAAACTCTTCACTTTTGGAATTCATGCTTCCTCTCCATATCCAATCTCCTTGCTGATCTCTGTCTAGTTCTGAATACCAACAAAACGGAATACCTCCTAATCACCCAAGAAGGCAACTACCAACTCTCCAACACTCACCTCGGCACCACCTCCTCTATCTACCCAGGTCAGAAACCTAGGAGTCACATGGATAACCTACTGAATTTCAAAAGTTTTATCAGTAACACAGTGAAAGAATGCTTCTTCAAACTCCAGGTTCTAAAAAGACTCAGACCTTTATTGCACCCCCAGGATTTCAGATCAGTTCTGCAAGCAATCATATTTTCTAAAATTGATTACTGCAACTCCCTTTTACTTGGACTCCCTGATATCTCCCTAAACCGCTACAAATGCTCCAAAATGCCACTGCCAGGATCTTAACTAAAGCAAAAAAAAGGGACCACATAACACCAATATTAAAAAATCTCCATTGGCTCCCTATAAAATACAGAATCACCTACAAAACCCTTTCATCCATTCATAAATCCATTTACAAAGCCTCATACCTAGACCTCAGGATCCCATTCCAGCTACATACTTCCTCCCGTCCACTGAGAACTGCGCAAAAAGGCTCTCTGAAAACCCTCCACTCAAAATTTCGTCAAACAAAAGAGCCTTCTCCACTGCAGGTCCGATCCACTGGAACTCTCTACCATCGGATCTCAGGCTTGAACAATGCCCCCTCACTTTTAAAAAAAGACTTAAAACTTGGCTTTTCTCTCAAGCCTACGATTGAGTACTATTCACAAATCCCCCTCCAGGTCTATGCCATATAATACCTCTTAGCTCAACAACTAAAGAATTAATTTTCCAATCCCTCTTGTCTATTTTGCAGATACCTATTCATAATTGATTCATTTTAATCGCCTGTATATAACTTCTATTACTACTGTTGTTGTTTTAATGTTATTTGTTATTAGTATTTATTCAATTTTCTCCAAGTTCATTTTCCTGTTCCATGTAAGACACACTATTAAGTCACTCCAATGTTATATGTAAACCGAAATGATTAGCAACATTGTTGCTAGAACTTCGGTATATAAAAAATGTTAAATAAATAAATAAAAATGTGAAGAGACAGGACACAGAGAGAGAAAGGCAGATTGTTTCTGGCTCCTTTTATAGGGTGGGCCTGTTTGTCTGAAATGTTGAAATCCAGAAGAAATTGTTGTCCATATACTCAAAGTAGAGTTGTGTGACTGAAAGGAAGATATGAGATTGTGATTTAAAAATTTGTTCATATTATAGCAACCAGGTAAGAATATTAACAGTTGCTTAAAATTACAGCCAAGACGCGGATATTTTCATTGGTTTTAGTTCAGCTAGACTGTTGTAGTGAGAAAATGTACTGAATATGAGAAATTGATGTGTATAACACGCTGTGTTAATATTCTTTTTACTTTTAACTGAAAAGTGTAAATAAACTTTTCAGACTGACCTCACTGTGAACGTTTGCTACATAAATTCATAGAACCTGAGAGTTAATGGGCTGTTGAAGTTCTACAGCGCACGTACTTAACTCAGATTCTGGTCTGAGAGTGACTGTTCAATTTAAGTGACAATTCAGTGTTTCATATGAAACAGAACTAGATATTTCTGGGTCAGCTTTAATTCAAAATCTCTGAAAACAGTAGTATATCAGAGGAGAGGAGCTATAAGTAAGTTTAAGCAGTTTTTCACTTAAGAGCTCTGGGTGTGAAAAGAACCAACCTGAACCAAATCATTTCCCCACTTTCAGTGAGTTTAGGGTGGTACTGATTATCTTTTATTTTACACACCAAGTTAGACCAGTTCCATGAGACGTCAAAACACCACATTTAGAAACATTATTTAAAAAGAGGGGGTCGTGGATAGTGTTTCAGGGAACACATGCTTTGATTTATTTAGATCGGTAGGACTTCAAACCCTGCACCAGGAGAAGGAGAGTAGAGGAGAAGAGACAGACCGCCTTCAGCCATCTGCACCAGCACCTGGAAAAGACAAAGGGAGAGCTGCAGTTAGGAAATAGGAACCGGTCTGGAAGGATTACAGGACAGCTAAGTGAAAGCATCGTGCACCACAAAATTGTTGGCCAAACAATATAGTAATATGAGAAGCTACATATATACTGCATAGGAGTGAAGCAAAGAGAAAAATTAAAAACCCAACAAACATATTTACCTTTATTGCATCACATCTGAGGATCAGCACCTGAGGAAAGAAAGTTTTGAAAGGATCATATTCTGTTATAACTTACTTTGGAATGAGTCTCACACACATATATATATATATATCAGAGACAATAAGGTATTGAGTTAACACATAATATCTCAATAATGCTTACCTGATAAGAGTTCCCTATTAGCAGGTACCGGTACCAGACAGGGAATAAGAAATCCTAAGTAGAAAAGTGATATAGGAAAGAAGAGTTCTTTAATATGATTTTCTATTGTAAAATAGTACATTCTGCCTTAAATGGTTTTTTTTGTAAACTCAAGAATTGGCACTACTGATTTACATTATTTTCTTGGTAAACTAAGTATTATCTTTCAAAGACTCTGCCTTCCCTCTCTACCCTTGGGAGACCAGTCGGATGGGTTTCAGTCCCTGGTTTCACGGTTTTGGAAGAACCAACAGGAAGGAGAGCAAAATGTTCCTCTCGTGGCCCCTCTTTTGTGGACTTAGTGGCTCCCGAAACCCCATATCCTAATAGCCACCGTAGCGGGAGGGGTACAGTACTGTTGCTGTTAAAGCCTGGGATTGGTATTTAGCCGCTTCAGACAGACAGGAAACATTTAACTATTGGTTATGTTGTTAAGCAGCCGGGGGTCCAGGGTGAATTCTGGGAACCTTTCAGAAACTCTAGTTAATCTGCAGGCTCTGAGACGGAAGGAAAAAACTGTTTTTTTTTCAGCTGGCTTTTGCTTTTTTTTGGTAGATTTAAAAAGAAACACACATGGGTGTCCATGTGTGCGCTGATTTTATAATAAGCATACGCCAACGTGCACGTGTTATAAAATCCGCTGCGCACGTGCACGCACGATTTTATATCGGCACATGCATGTACGTGCGGGTGCTGACTCACGTGCGCAAGGGGGGGATTTCCTTAGAAACGCGCAGCGACGCGATAGGGCATTTCCCCGGGGATCTTCCTTAACCCCCTACCTACCCTGCTTCCCCCTCCCCTCCCACCTCTAAAACCCCTGTAACTTTTTTTTTTTCAAAATTTACCTGCACTCTCGAGCAGTAGTAAGTTGCTCTGTCCCCAGCCAGTCGCACCCTTATTTATTTATTTATTTTTTAATAAGCTGGCTCTTCCGCACGTACCAGGAGATATGTACTTGGCCTTTGAAAATGGCCATGGCGCGTGCACGGTCCGGCCACGCGGATTTTTACGTGTGCCGGCATTTTAAAAAGTATGCCTTAGTGAATTCACCAGCCATGAAAGCTTTAAATGTGCTTTGCTCTACAGAATTTATATTTTATATTGTTGTCTTGCTTATTTTGTAATTATTGAAATAAAAGAGCCAGTAAATGGGTAACAGGACGTTCACCTCTCCCTGTATCCGCCCTTTCACAAAGATCACCACACACACACACAAAACATAAATACAATAACATCGGTGTGGAATCAAAATAGGCTGCGGCTTTATTAACAAGGCATAAAACAGCCAGAACTGACTGTACACCAAAATGACCTGCCCCCTGATGTTCATCCTCCACCACCACCACCACCCAGCAAGATGAACACCCCCAGACCACCCGGCCTGCAGGATACTCAAAGTTTATCACCACTAACTCACATGACACCTGCCTCAGCCCAGCAAGGAGCCGTTCCGTCCTCACAAATTCCGGTCAAGTCAGCAAACCAGTCGGCATACGGCTGAAACTCTAAACCGGCTCAGGCAACATACTCCCACTGCGATGAGCAAAACCCCACATAACAAACAAGCAACCCCAACTAGGAAACAACGTGGGCAGGATGCAGCTCAGCCGAGAAACAACAGGCAAGTGAAAACTTGTGCCTGTAGCACAACAATCCCCCCCCCCACCAAACTCCTCCCTTTTCCCTAGTACCCCAGTGCCCTCCAGCCAATCGCCCTGCACGCAGCCCTCACTGTATATTTTTAAACTTTCCCATGGACTCGCTGCCCTAACCGTCAACATAAGCTGACAAATGACCACCCCAACCCCTGAGCCACCCAAGGTGAGCCTAGCACCCACACATTACATCAGGCAGCCGGGTACTTGACCTGTCCACCCTTCCATTATTTTCTGCAAAAAGAAGCCAAAATAAGTGCAAGGAGGTGAGCAGACAACCTGGTTAGACAATTTCTGGCCCTCAAGATCCAGAACAGAAGCATCTCAGTACACCAAGGTCCACAAACCTGTGGACTTGGTCAACCTGTCAATGTGAAACAAGAAAACAATTCTGAAGAGCTAGGAGAAGAAGATAACAAGGATCAGCTAAAGGAAGTGCAACCTCGTGGCACTGCGGGCCATTGGGTAGTCAACTCAGTATCAGCAAGCTACAACTCCCCAGAAATCAACTGAGCAAGTGCCAGTGGCTGAGTACTGTCCAGTAAGTTGATAAAGAAAAAACAAGGGGCGGATAGGGAGAATACAACCTAGACAGCGAATCCTGAAATAGCCAGGTTGACACCAGAAGGCTACAGCTCCCCAGAAACCAACCCGGTTAATGCTGGCAGATTAGTGGTGGCTCAGTACTGTCTAACTGCTTATGTTTACTGTTGCTGTTAGTCTGCTTGTGACTAGGAAAGTGGTATACAAGTGTATTAAATAAATAAGGCCATGGGTGGTGGAGGCGACAGCTGTTTTGATTATTATAAAACTCGGTGGTAAGACATTGGAATGGTGCTGTGTATATCTAGTAGTTCCATAGAAATGATTAGTAGGGGCGCTGAGTATTGGATTAAGTATGGGATCTTGTGTACTTCTCTACCCAGGGTGGTAATGTAATCCCTGGGCTTAGTGTCCCATCACAGTACCTCAAGGACTGCACCTCAAAGTAGGATTGCATTGGTAAAGTCCTTCCCGGATGTTAATATCTCCTGAGAGTTCAGAATTCACGGATGGGGGAAGATTTTCTTCTAGACCCTGAGCATTGTTCAAATTTCATACAGAAATGAAAGTGTGTGTTAAACAGCATTAATAATCTCATTGTTGTAAACAGCAGTAATAAGCACACTGGAAGCTGGTCTGGTTTCCAACTTTACGTTTATTGATAAAGGTGGAAACTGATGAAAGATTCTTTACTACCTTTGGTATTTACAGTCCAGTTAAGTCCATTTAAGTCCACTTAGATCTTCAATAAATTTATGATCTTTACTCCTCTTTTAAATTTGTTTAGTAGGTAAAGCCAATTATAATTAATTAGTTTTATTCCTTCCCTTTTCAATTACTGGGGCAGTTTGTAAACTTTCTCTCAGTAGATGGCAGACAAGTTATTCTCCCAATGTAGATATGCTGGTGCAAAGTCCCAGTGTTCATACCGTTAATCTAGTTACCTCACATGCTCCTCACTTCCTTGGCATTTGCACCAGAATTGGCGCTTCCATTCTCCTCTTGTCCCTGTAGTTATCTCACAATATGATAGCGGAATGCACCTCTTCTAACCTCTTCTACTCCTTCTCCTTTCCTCTAAAGGACATTGATGGTCCG
The DNA here is from genome assembly GCF_901001135.1 of Rhinatrema bivittatum. Classification (NCBI taxonomy): domain Eukaryota; kingdom Metazoa; phylum Chordata; class Amphibia; order Gymnophiona; family Rhinatrematidae; genus Rhinatrema; species Rhinatrema bivittatum. Next base: position 205,239 of record NW_021820755.1, on the reverse strand, counting down.
GTGGTCCTTGCAAGCTTAAAGACACCACTTCCTCAGATGGTGAAGACTGAGGCCCTCGGTCGTAAGGTGTTCAGAGGGCAGAACAAAAATTCTTAGGAAAAAGGGAAACCAAAATACAGAGGTAGGAAGGGTAGGAAAAACTTTCTCCTCCCTACAAAAATTGAGCAACAAAGGACTTGTTGCCCGAGGAAGGGTCAACTAAAGAATCCAGAATCTAAGATGGTGGCATGGATTTATATAACCAGAAAATTAAGCAAAACTCTACTAATAATTGAAAAGTTGTTTAACTATCTTTGTATTAAATTTTCGCCACATGTTCTTTACTCAGTTGGTGTTATCCCTTTTTTGTAGAAACATGTTTAAGTGAACCCTGACGAAGACCCTTGGATTGTCAAAACAGTGGCCCTATTGGGCTCTTCTGAGTGGCATCCTTGTTTATATGTGCAGGATAAGTGCTTTTCACCTTTTGTGGCTTTTTGATACGTATTGCAATTTAAAATAAGACTTGGTAGATGATTTGATCTTGAGTGCTGTTTGCTGAGTTTGCAGCCCATAGCGGGCAAGATACAATAGATTACATCACATGGCACAAATATTTATCCGATGCCATGTTCTTGAGAAATATATTTTTGACTTGTATTGCTAAGTACCTCTTTTTTTTAAGAGCTCATCATCTGACTCCCACATGGGGGGGGGGGGGGGGGGGAGATAGCATCCTTATTGGAACTATTTCTGTTCCCCCCCTATAAAACTGGCTCATTCCCCTTAGAAGGGATCCTTCAGACTCTACAGTAATTAAAAAAAAAAAAAAAAAGAGAGAGGTAGACAACATAAATTGACTTGCATAAGGAGTGCTACCCTACAGGCAGACAAGCTTTTAGGATTGACAGCTGGGAAGTATCCTTAGCACTAAGGGCAGAAATAACTGGGCAGACTGGATGGGCCAAATGGTCATTTTCTGCCATCATCTGCTATGTTACTCACCCCTAGACATCATTTTGCTATAAATTAGCATGAATAGTGCCTGTGATAAAAAAGGGGCATGGTTAGGGACATTTTTTAGTTACTGTTTGCATAGGTATTTTACTACAGTACATATTAAATTTATTGCACCTGTGATATTTTTACTTAGCAGCTTGTGAAGTGCCTAGACATTTATTTCCTTGTTTTGGGCTGAGAGAGAGAGGCTGTTTATAGGGGGTTCATATTTGTCATCTATTTATACCACTCTAGGAGGGTCATCCAGTAACTCGAGGTGAGGTGTTGGTGGTGGACTAGGGTTTTGGGCCCAGTTTTACACGCACAGGCAGACATACGATCAGCACAGTACACATCAGTGAAGATTTGATGTGATTTGGAATGAGGAAAGGTACATAAAGATGAGATTTATACAATGTACTCTAGCCCAGGTAGAGAGTGCATCAAGCTACAGTGAAGAGTACATTGGAGAAATCTCATCTTTGTGTATCTTTCCTCATTCCAAATCACATCAAATCGTCACTGATGTGTACTATACTGTTAGTACATCTGCCTGTGCATGTACAACTGGGCCCAAAAACCCTAGTCCACCACCAACACCTCACCTCGAGCTACTAGATGACCCTCCTATAGTGGTATGACAAATATGTGTAACATCTCAGAGGTTCTCTCTCTCTCTCTCTCTCTCTCTCTCTCCAAAACAGGATTTACAATATTTATCACAAATCCCACTTTATCACATAGCTTAACACCTTTAACTACATTTTCAGAATTTGCATACGCATCTCGCAATGCATAAAATAACTCATGCATTACAGAGTTATCGCAGGTGTTAGGGTCTTAATGCCCTAATGCGCTTTGATGAATGACCCTTTAAGTTAGTAGATGAGAAAAGAAAAATATGCACATCAGGCTGGCTGTGAATGGGTTGGATCAAGTCAATACCTTTCTTGACCTTTGGCTTTTCTGGTAGTAGTATGAGCAGCTGATAGGTGACCTTAGAATAGGAGAGGTTTTTTTTTTAAAAAAGCCATGAGTCATAGCTATGATAAAAACTGCTACTGTTTTATTGAAGGAAATGTAAAAATCTAAGAATTAAAAAAGCTCTGGAACATCTTCCTGCCTAAGGACAGCAGGGGAGGCAACAGAGCTAAGAAACTGACAGATTGATATCTTGGGAGAATTCTCAAGCACAGGCCTCATTTAACTTGCCTTCAAAATCTTTTCTTGCACATTAATTTGTGTTCTAGATGAGCTCCAAAAGCATTTGTGTAAATGGGTTTGAAATGTAAATTGAATGTCTTTGCAACTCATTTGAAAGAAACTTAAATGAAGCTTCACTATAGGCAGCAGAGTTGCTTGAAATGTGTAATTGGGTCTCTTGGTAATGTTGTTCCTTTTTTAACTGGTGAGCCGGTACAATCTACGGCTGGAGGCAGATTTCCACCACATTGGAGAGGTAGATTGCACGCACACACATCCATAGCCAAGGGTGCTTACTTTCCAAAATTATCCAGTCTGGATAAAAAGGAATCTATCTGTTCCAAACCCAGGGTGAGCTTATTGGTTAGCTTAGCATAGGCAAAATCACAGTCCATGTTCTGGCTATATGTGTAGATGGCAAAGTTTCACCTAAATTTGCGACTTAAAATTTTCGGTCAAAAGTTATTGTCATCTTGGACAAGAATAATAGTATAATTGCTCCCTTTTATTGTTCCCTGCATTGTTCTTCTCTTGAATTTCTGAGAGGGCCGCCTCAACAACGTTACTCATAATTAAGTTTAATTCCTTAATGTTCTTACTCTCTTTTTTTTTTCTAGTCGCACAATGATGTCCTACTCCTGAAGCTGCAGGAGGAAAAGGGTTGGAAGAGCAGAAGCCCCCCCCCCAACAGCAGTGGAGGAAGAGAATGGAGAGGGTCAAGCCGCAGGCCCATCTCCTCAACATCACCTCAACTTATAAAAAAGGGTCCATTATTATTGCTTTTATTTATGTAATCCTTTTCTTCTGAGGGGCATTACCTTCAAGGGTACACAGAAGAATTTCTGTTTCTCGGGGCAATCTCCCTCTGCCACCTGTCCACTAAGGTTTGATTACCCCAGGGGTGAGTCCTTTCTATAGGGAAAGTGAGTGCTTGTGGCTCAGGTGGTGAGGTGAATCCCTTTCCTGTGTGCAGCAGTGTAGTGGGGCTGATACTTGGTGGCGATAAAAGGTGCGTGACACAGGTCTGGGAGATCAAACAATAAACGTTTACTGATTTCTTCAAAGTAATCAAGTTCAAAGCCGAGATAAGTGGCCTTACGGATGAGTATCCTTTTCTTCTCCTTGTAAGTGCTGGTGACCCAGGTTCCTGAAGTCTCCTGGAATGAGAGCTTCAGGGTCCCCTGCTCTGGAGGGATCGATCCTGTGCTGTAGGGAATCTCCTTAAAGGTTTACCAGTCCTACCTGAGCTCCAGCAGTCTTCAAACCATTACCCAGTCCTCATCTGTGTCTCAGTGGAAAGATCCTGTGGAGGGTCTTCACTTCTGCTCTTCTCTCTCCTTAGTTGTCTTATTGAGCCTCTCTGAAGGAAAGGCCTTGAGTGCACAATGATCAGGCACGCTGCCCAATCTCCAAATGAGAGGAGGGGGTGACAAAAAAAACACCTCCTCTCAACCAAAAGAGAATGCTTTACAAAAATATCCAAAACCTTATGGGATGTCACTGTTAGTGCAGCTCTTCTCTGACTCTAGAAGGGTACTGGCAGATCTTTAGTGACCTGGTCTCCAGATCCAGGGGGTGATCTTCACCAGGAGCATCAGGCTGCAACCCAGCAAGTAGTCAAAAATCCCTACAAAGTCTTTTTCTATAACTGGAGGAATGCCCATCCTGGTAGGGAGTACACAGGAAGGAATATCCCCAAAAATACTGAGTGAGAGCTATAGACCTCACTAAAAAGAACCCACTCCAAAAGAGCCCCCTCTCTCTTCAAATCTTAATTCAAAATGCAAGAGACTGGATCTAGCCCTGGTTCCTAGTTATAAGCAGGATCCACCCACTCAAGCTTCCTCTAGAGGAGGAGCTGAAAAGTGGTATTCCCTCTAGCTAAGGACTTCCCAAACCTGTCCTGGGGACCCCACAGCCAGTCGGATTTTCAGGATATCCACAATGAATATGTATGAGAGATTTGCATGCACTGCCTCTATTGTATGCAAATCTATCTCATGTATATTCATTCTGGATATCCTGAAAACCTGCCTCTGTGTGTGGCATTCAAGACTGGAGTTCGCCATCACTGACCTTCAGGGACCTAGTGACATATAGTGGCCCACCTGTAGGGGTGAAAATTTAATTTTTCTATTACCTTCTTTTTTTGACTTGGGAGTTTCTTTGTGCTTTCTACGGGCCTACAGCTCACTTGGAACCAGGTCCGGAATCCTGGCACCATGAGCTTTAATTCTCATCTATTTTATATCCCTCTCCCCCTGCCCCCAACACATCCAGCAACTGTTCTTCAGCTGGGGGCCCTGCCTTAGGCATAATAGCACCTTTGAGTGATGACTATGACTCCCTCTCCCACAGGGGCAGTGAATGCTCCTCAGCTCCCCTGAACTCAGCCAGCCTGGGAAGCAGAAGACCCAGCTAGGGACCTTCCACATGGCAGTGAGCAGCAGTGTACCTGCTCAGCCACCAGGGTGGTCCTTTGGTCGTATTCGTTTTGTGTATGGTCAGTCCTCCTCACTGGGGAAATGTTCTCCAAATAGGTTTGTTCTTAGCACACCATTCATAAGAATGAACTGTGCTCATAACCAGGGTATGTGGGGGTATAATTTCAGTCTCTCAGTTACTGCTAGTGCTTGCCTCTATATTCGCATTGTGTCAAAAACAGCTTCCTTCTGGACGTCATAAAATGTATTACGTATAGGCGGCATCAAGGTACGCCTGGAACCTCCTCTTGATCAGGCTGGTGGCGCCTAACACATTGGGGCTGTTCCCTGCATTTCTCTGCCACGTTTCTTCCTTCATCTCCGATTGCGTTGTATGGTACTGGAGGGGCTTTTTTTCTTTCCGTGCGTTGCGCAGAACAGTCACCCCCTACTGACACATTGGTAAGCCATGCCATTCTTGGTGCTTTTTCTGCTTCATCTTCTCGCATCAAGCTTGATACTGGTTGGAATGGGAATGTCCCAGGTGATCACAACTTCCTCGTGCAGTTCAGCTCTTTCAGGTCCGTGATCCAGCAACCTTTCCGGTACAGTGGCTGTAATGATGTTTGCACGGTTTCCAGTGGATGAGCTGCGCAGCCTTGTTGTTGTGCCTTTCTATATACAGGCCTCCTGACACCCAGCACGTCACACCGGTTTTGCCATGTTCTGTTCTATTTTACAAAAAATCTGCATTTATCTGTTTTAGCGGATTTTGTTTCCAGTGCTGGCTGTGAACCATAAGAACATAGAACTAGCCATGCTGGGTCAGACCACCTTCTCTATTGTCCACTGTCAGGGCAGATTGGCTTATCAGGGGATCGGGCTTTCCCCGGTGGGCCCGGTCGCTCCCATCACTTGATTTTTTTTTTTTTAAAACTTCCCAGCCAAAGACAAGAAGAGGGTCTGCTGGCGCTGCGGCCCGAAGAGAAACCTGCGGGCAGGGCCGGTGGAAGCACTAGGCCTGGGCCTGGGGCACCGCGAGCAGTGGTATCCCGAGGGGGGCCAATGCCCCTGGGCGCAGGGAGGCTCATTCGGCGCTGCGACAGGCAGATCGGCAGGGCTGTGGTGAGGCTCACGTCACCACGGCCCGACAGAAAAAGATCCCGTTTAAATGCGCTGATGCTCCTCCTCCTTCCTGCCTGTGCGGCCCTGGAAGTAAAACGTTGCCGGAGCAGCGTGGCAGGAAGGAGGAGGAGCATCAGCGCGTGCAGAAGAGGAGCAGCGCTTACGGGCCGCCACGAATCCCAAGTCGCACTGGCCCGAGAAGAGGAAGAGGCCCGGTAGCAGGGCCGCTGTGGCCCGAGAATATCAGGGCCACTGCAGAGCCCATCCTGCGGCGACCCGCGAAGAGGAGGCCCAGAGGTGAGAGAGAGGCTGAGGGTCTGTAGAGTGTGTGTGTGTGTATGAGATGAGTTGAGAGATTGTGTGTGAGAGTGAGGACCTGAATGTTTGCAGAGGCAGCATGTGAGAGCCTCTGTATGTGTGAGAGAGCATGTGACAGTGAGAGACTGTGTATGAATGATTGTATGAGAGAGAGCATATGACAGAACCTGTGTTTGAGCAAGACAGCATGTGGAATGAGAGTGAGCTTGTGTATATGAGAGTCAGACAGCATGTGCAAGAGAGAGGCTGTTTCTGAGTGATTGTATGAGAGAAAGCATGTGACAGTGAGAGCTTGTGTGTGTGTGTGTGAGAGAGAGAAATGCATGTGAGAATGAGAACCTGACTGTGTTTGAGGGAAGAAGATGGAGTAGAAAGAAACAGAAAAAAAGACAATATAAAAAGGAATTGGCAAAAAAATAAGAAAGGGAAGGTGGAAAAAGAAAGCCTGTGACCAACCAATTAGAAACTAAGATCAGACAGCAAAGGTAAAAAAAAAATAATTACTGTTTAGTGATTGGCACATGTAATCTTTGGGAATGTGCAAGAGTAGCACTTTCTCTATGCGGATCTCACAATGTACGAGATCCACATGGAGGAAGTGGAAGCCCATGGGGCCTGCACAGAGGAGACAGCAGAATGGGCTTCAGTGTCAGTAGCAGCAATCGGCACCTCCCCAGTAGCCATGCGGCAGCAGTGACAGTGGCAGCAGAGGAATGAGAGGGACTGAGGTTGCTGGCAAAGAAAGAGAGGGGGTCTCTGCCTTTAGTGTGTGCATGTGTATGAATGGGACTCTGCCTGGGAGTGTATGTGTGTGAATGCATAGGTGCCTGCCTGGGGGTCTGTGTGTGTGAGAATGAATGTGTGCATGCCTGGGGGATGGGGAGGGAGTGGTGTGAAAATGAATGGGAGCCTGCCTGGGGGTCAGTGTGTGTGTGTGTGAGAATGACTGGGAGCTTGCCTGGGTGTGTGTGTATGTGAGGGAGCCAGTGAGTGTGAGAGCATGAGTGTGTATGAGAAAATCCAAGGGAGTAAGGGTTTGTGTGTGGAGGGGGAGAGAGTGTCTTAGAGCCTGAGAGTGTGTCAGTGTCAGTCAGAGTGAGAGGTTATGGGTGGATATAAGAGCATGATGTGTATGTATGTGTGAGAGAGAATGGATATGTGAGTATGTGTGACAGAGAGAGGATAACCTTTTAATCCTCGACAATATCAGGGTGATTGGAAATCAAGAGCTCCCACAGAAGGGGTCAGCAGGGGCGTTTTAAAATCCTATTAGTTTTAATTATTGAATATTATTTGATGTCTGCTCTTTTTGAAATATTTTATTGGTGTTATATACAATTTTTGAAAATTTCCCTGAGTTAAATTACTGGAGGCTCTATTCATCAGCAGGTTTGAAATATATATTTTAGTATGATTTTCCTATTGTGATGTTTATAGTTCTTGATTTTATTGTTTGATGTTTTATGAGGAATGATGGTATTTTCTGTTTTTCCATGCTGCAGTACATACAGTCTAACTTGTTGTGATTTCCAGTTCAGTTTGTCTGTGCATATTTTATGGTCCCTTTATTCTGTATTTGGTGACTCACAAAATTGTATGTGTAATTGGGTACCCATGGGCCAGTATGGAGAAAATTCCCCCAGGCCACTATTTTCCCACAATCCGCCCCTGTCCACTGTCCTATGCTGCAATCCTCAATCTCTCATCTTTAGATTTAAATTCACCTGTCCTTAGCTATTTTTGTCTGGTTTTGATCCATGTGGGGTTGAAGACATAACTATTTCCTACTGTATTTGTGCTTTAGCCAATTGCTTTTTTCTTGTTTGCTGGACTGATTATTTATAGATTTTTTTTCTCTTGTTTTACAAATTCTGTTGCTGTTTTCCCCTCATGAGCTGGTAGATTCTCTCTCATTCCCTTGGGATCCTGCCAGGTACTTGTTGCCTGGATTGGTCACTGTTGGAACAGGATGTTGGGCTTGATGGATCCTTGGTCTGACCCAGTATGGCATGTTCTTATGTTCTTAGTCATTGAAGCAATTGTCCTAAACTTAAGGATGGACACTCATTTTGGCCACTCACTTTCGTACTTCAGCACTTTTTGAGTATTTGGATTTGCTGATGCTGTTAGGTATGCTGAAGGCCTATAATAGCAGCTGTAAATGTGCAATTTATTTCTATGAGACCCACAGTAACATAGAATTGTCGGCAGAAAAAGACCAAATGAGGCATCCAGTCTGCCCAGCAAGCTTTCCAAGGCAGCAACTGCCACTCCGTGCAGGCTACCCCCCATGCCTTATGTTAAGGATAGGGATACTGACAAGCAGAAATATGTCAAACGATTAACAAAATTACTGCAACATTTTTGCGTGATGAGTCAGCCTTCCTGATAATTCAGACAGTGCTGCTTGAATGTTCTTTGCTTTTGGACTTGGCTGTGGAAAATTTATCCTCATTGTCAGAGTATCAGTACAGACTGTTAAGTTGGGGCCCAGCATTGGCTATTTTTTAAATCCAATACCCTTTTTCATCACCCCACTGTAAAAGTGGAGAGCGATGTTGCAGTTGTGACAAAATCATGAAGGCTAATTTGTTAAGGATCGTAGTCTCCCATGCCTTCTGGTTAAAGGTAGTAACTGCTACTTTGGGGTAAATTACCACCATATACCCTTTTCTTCATTATCATCCTCAACCTTTAGGAATCCACAGTGTTTATCCCATGCCCTTTTGAAGAAGGGCATTCCTGGCATCCACCATCTTCTCTGTAATAAACATTTCCTTATGTTGGTTCTGAGTCTTCCCCACTGGATTTTCATTTCATGGCCCCTAGTTCTACTGTTTCCTTTCCAAAGGAAAAGGTTCAAAGTTTGTGCATCATTAAAACCTTTCAGGTATCCTGAGGTCTGTATCATATCTCCCTTATACCTCCTCTCTTCCAGGGGATACATATTCAGATCCTTCAGCCTCTCCTCATAAGTCTTCTGATACAAACCCCACACCATTTTTGTCACCCTTCTTTGGATCGTCTCTATCCTCTCTTTATCCTTTTTGATATATGGGCCCAGTACTGATGCAGTACTTCCAGCTGAGGCCTCACCAAGGACTTGTACACGGGGATTATCACCTCATTTTTTTTTTACTAGTTATTCCACTCTCTCTGTAGTCCAGCATTCTTCTGGCTTTAGCTATCTCCTTGTCACATTGCTTTCCTGCCTTCATATCACCAGACACTATCATACCAAAGTGCCTCTCCCAGTCAGTGCTCATTATCTTTCACCCCCTTCACAAACAGTTCTTTTGGATGCACCCCAGATGCAGGACTCTGCACTTCTTGGCTTTGAATCCCAGTTGCCAAATCTTCGCCCACTCTTCAAGCTTTCCTAAATTACTTTCATTCTCTGTACCCCTTTAGGCCATACCATTTTCACCTCTTGGAATGTCCACTCTTAGCATATGGTAGTTCTTATATCTAAACAATATTAGAGATTACTCGGTGGGCATGGAGGAGCTTTTTTGTTCTTACATCTGTGCTAGTCTACAATTCCCAAACTATAGGAGAGTGCAGGCATGGCAAGTTGATTGATAGCTTGTATCCTATTCCATGCCATTAAAACGCTTTTCAATATCAATTTCAGCCTCCTACAGTATTCTTGTTCATCTTTTCTCTCAGTAACTTATGCTGGATTGTTGCACAATTCTTCTGTCCTATAGATTTATATACACCTTCCTGTTCAGATTCTTTTAGGTTACAGTATTCAGTCAAAAAGATGTTTTCAATTTGCCTAATTTTTCCTGTAAGTACGTTTGTCATCCTCATGCCATCTGAGAAGCTCTTCACTACTTGGAGTTGTTCCACTCAATGATGATCACAGGAGCTATATAAGTTTAAAATCATCTTACAACTAGTAGCTGCAGTGTTATCGGTGGATCATTAGTATCTCTAGAATTAAGGCGAAATCCATAGCCCAACTTGTACATAAGAGTACAGATTCTTAATGGATACAGTGCCAGACAAAAAAAAAAGAGTGGTGACACAGAATCTCCCTGAAATATTGATGTTAGGAATGGCATATTGTCAGTCTTCATAATTCAGGTGGCATGTAATCTGCCACACTTTAATGACAAACCTGCTGTACTCAATCAATCCACTCTATAGATTTCAAGACAATTTTTTATCCAAGAGTGTGGGATGCTATCAGACGTTGCCTTATCATCAGCCCATGCTATAAGGAAGTTTTGAGTTTCTTGCAGCTGGCCATGGTGGATTTATTCAGCATTATCTCGTCTTTAATTCCATATGTTCCTCTTTTCTTGCCCTTCTGTTTTGTTACCATGATGTTGGGTTATGGCTTTGGTCATGGCATTTTCCAGCTTTGGATTGCATCTTACATGTTTTATTTTGATTTCTAGTGTCCTCGTATCTCCAAAGCCTTTGTGCTTTCTGCTGTTATTTTCAATTTGTTCTTTGAGTATTTGATTGTAAGATCGTATTCTGTTGGTGCAGCTTGCTTCAGCTGAGGTTCTGAAATGTTTCTCAAGATTTTTGGTATCAAGATCTTCAGTTCTTTGAGGTATTTGTCTACCAGCGACCCCTCTGCACACAGTGGGCTGGATTTTAAAAAGGTTACGTGCATAACTGGTCTTACATGCGCCGGGCCTATTTTCAAAAGGCCCGGCAAGCGTGTAAAGCCCCAGGACGCGTGTAAGTCCTGGGGCTTGCAAAAAGGGGGCAGTTCGTGGGCGGGGCATGGGTGAGATGAGGAGGGGCCAGAGGCCTCCGATATAGTGGCCATTTGCCGCTATGTTGGAGGATCATGTGCTGGCAGGCTGCTGGCGCGTGCAATAGCTAGACAAAGGTCGGGGGGGTTTAGAGAGGGCTGGGGGGGGGGGAAAGGTTAGGGGAAGGGATGGGAAGGTCAAGCTAGGGGGAAGGGATGAGGGAAGGCAGCATGGCTCGGTGCACACAAGGGGGAGGATTTTAAAACCCTGCTCACGTAAATCTGTCCCTCCCGCGCCGGCGCGCCTATTTTGTATAGGCCGCCGGCGCACACAGAGCCCTGGGACTCGCGTAAGTCCCAGGGTTTTTGAAAAGGGGCGGGAGGGGGCGTGTCGGGGGCATGGCCACATGACACGGCATTTCGGGCGTGACGCGGCGTTTGGGGGGGCGGGGACCGGGGGCGTGGTTTTGGCCCGGGGCATTCCGGGACGTGGCCGCGCCCTCCGGAACAGCCCCTGGGTTGGGTCTTGGCGCGCCAGCAGCTTGCTGGCGCGCGCGGATTTATGCCTGCCTCTGGCAGGCATAAATCCCTGGATAAAGGTAGGGGGAGGTTTAGATAGGGCCGGGGGGGTGGGTTAGGTAGGGGAAGGGAGGGGAAGGTGAGGGGAAAGAAAGTTCCCTCCAAGGCCGCTCCGATTTCGGAACAGCCTCGGAGGGAACGGAGGCAGGCTGCACGGCTCAGCGCATGCAGGCTGCCCAAAATTGGCAGCCTTGTGCGCGCCGATCCAGGATTTTATAAGATACGCGCGGCTATGCGCGTATCTTATAAATCCAGCGTACTTTTGTTTGCGCCTGCTGCGCAAACAAAGTACGCGATCACATATTGTTTAAAGATCTACCTCAAGGTGCACATTGTGCACCCCTTTGCGTGCTTCAACCCCCTGATTTTATAACATGCGCATGCCTGTGTGCGCATGTTATAAAATCGGGAGTACATGTGTGCGCCCGCACGCACCTTTTAAAATCTACCCCAGTGTGTATGGAATGGAACAGCTCCCCTATGAGGAAAGTCTAAAGAGGTTAGGGACTTTTCAGCTTGGAGAAGAGATGGCTGAGGGGGGATATGATAGAGGTGTTTAAGATCATGAGAGATCTAGAACAGGTAAATGTGAATCGGTTATTTACTCTTTCGGATAATAGAAAGACTAGGGGGCACTCCATGAAGTTAGCATGGGGGCACATTTAAAAACTAATTGGAGAACGTCCTTTTTCACTCAATGCACAATTAAGCTCTGGAATTTGTTTGCCAGAGGATGTGGTTAGTGCAGTTAGTGTAGCTGTGTTTAAAAAAGGATTGGATAAGCTCTTGAGGAGAAGTCCATTACCTGCTATTAAGTTGGAAACAGGATGCTGGGCTTGATGGACCCTTGGTCTGACCCAGTATGGCATGTTCTTATGCTCTTAAGAGTTATCTTTCTTCTTTTCTTCTGAGTTTGCGTCCTTTTTGATAGGGCTCTCAGTAATGTGCTGCATTAGCTACTTCCTAAATTTCTGGCATGCCCCCTAGTCCTTCTATTATTTGAGAGAGTAAATAACCGATTTTTTCTTTCTGTATCAGTTCTTGTGCAAAAATGTTATCACTTATATTGCCAACACGTCGGTCAGCCACCAGATGGCACCATGACCCTGCACATTAGAAATTATAAACAGCTTACAGGCTAATATAGATCACAGGAGAACGCACTCCTAGCACCTCCTGCAGGTGTGCAGTTAGTATAGCTGTGTTTAAAAAAGGATTGGATAAGTTCTTGGAGGAGAAGTCCATTACCTGCTATTAATTCAGTTGACTTAGAGAATAGCCACTGCCATTAGCAATGGTAACATGGAATAGACTTAGTTGTTTGGGACCTTGTCAGGTTCTTATGGCCTGGATTGGCCACTGTTGGAAACAGGATGCTGGGCTTGATGGACCCTTGGTCTGACCCAGTTTGGCATTTTCTTATGTTCTCCTTGAACTAGGGAGAGGGGCTCTGTCAGCGGGTTAAGAAAAACTAGCGCTCAATTTTATGAGCGTTGATTTTCTGAACTGGACGCCGGTAAAATTGGGTGTTCGTTTTCCTATCCTGACTGGCCGACACTTTTTTTTTTTTAATTTATTTTTAAATATTTTTGGATCCTCTGACTTAATATTGCTAGGATATTAAGTTGGAGGGTGTACAGAAAAGCAGTATTTTCTGTACACTTTTTCCGGGTTGCTCATAAATTTACACCTGCCCCAGTCAGACGTGACTGACTAATAGCCTCATCAAAAGCATTTGCATGTGATGAGCGCTATTACTTTTCAGGGGGTTTGGTTGCGCGTTGTCGAGGTGCTAAACCCCTTACACTATAAGGGGTAATAGATGCCCCTCGAAAACACGCGGCCAGACAGGTGAGAAACAGTGCGCACGGCCGAGCGCACTTCACAGAATCGGCCTGTTAGTGAGATTTCCATTCCTTTGAGCCCCTTCCACTCTGAATGGCTGTTGATTGGTCAGTCCTAGGGTACTTAATGGGGCTAAGAGAAGAATCGATGAGACATTTTTGTTAGAGACTTGGAGGAGAAAGAAAGAAGCACCTTGGATTCTTCCTTTAGAATGGGGCCTAACCCCTCACAGTGTTGGTCAAAGTGGTGATGACTCCTCCCACAGGGAGGGGCTCCATGGGGAACCACAACGATAGGCTAGACTCTAATAAGCAGACATTGAGGAAGGAAAGCTTTATTGTACTGCTGATGTAAGTTGAATCTTGCTTCAAGGAAGGAATAGTACTGTAGGCCAGCGATATCCGGGCGGAGAAGGTGGGGAAAGAGCGTCTGAGAAAGGTGAGAGAACTCCGGTTTGAGATACAACTTCGTCTCCCTTGCCCCCTAAAGAGGCTCTACTGGCATATAACAACAACATCGTTATTGTTGCGGTCCTGGCCGCAAGCACCGCGGCCAGCCCCTTACCTCCGTGTTTCCGGACCTGCTCCCACCTCCGGAGCCCTGGCTTGTGGCCTGTTTGGCGGCGCCCCCGCTGGGGCTGCACTGCCGCGAAGGTTCCCGTGGACGCCCTGCTCCTAGGCGCGCGCATGCACGCCACTTGGGCACTTTTCTAGCCCGTTTCCCGCCAGTGGTGACTCCGCCCAGTTCCTGACGTCAGATGCTGCAGCCTTGATAAGCCGGCCGCGGCCATCCAGTCTTCGCCTTGCAATGGGTTGCCTCCCGGTTCCCTGTTGCGCAGTGCCCCGGAGTGACCTGCCTTGCTTCGTCGCTCCGTTCCTGCTACAGTACCTGCTTGGTTCCCGCTTGCCTGCTACAGTACCTGCCTGGTTCCAGTACCCGAGTCTTGCTACAGTTCCTGCCTGGTTCCAGAACCCGAACCCAGTTACAGTATTGCTATTGTCTTAGTCTGGTTCCAGTTACCTGTCCGGAACCACAACCCGCCTAAGTCCCAGTGGCCAAGCCCCTATGGGCTCCTCCCGGGGGGGGGCTTCGGCTTCCAATGGTGAAGCCACCTAAGTCCCAGCGGTTGGGCTCCTACGGGCTCCTCCCGGGGAAGTACCAGCTTCCAGGGTGAAGAGCATCTACGTCCCGCCTGAACATCTGCCTCCCGGCCTGCTATTCACTAGAGACATTGACCATCTTTTCCCAGTCTCCAGCAGGTCGGCCCAAGGGTCCACTAAACCGAGACTCCCACAACAGCTATAACATTAAACGAATCCTTGAATTTAATTCCGGGGACTGTGTTTGCATTACAGAAGCCCCCTGTTGTGACTCTAGATACAGTTTGGAATGCTTTAGTCTCCATAGCGTCTGCAATATCGTCCTTAACGAAAGTATTTCTGGAAACAAGCAAGAAAGGATTAAATACTGAAAAGATTGTGATTCAAAAGCAAGAAAAAAATTGAAAATGTGGAAAAAGAAGTAACACTGATGGAGAATATCTAAACAAATTTAATTAAATCTGAAAACATAATGGAGAAAAAATTTGAGAAAATTGAAAATTCCCTTAGATTTTTAAATCTAAGGGGCGGATTTTCAGAGCCCTGCTCGCCGGTGCGCCTATGTTCAATAGGCCTACCGACGCGCGCAGACCCCGGGACTCGCGTAAGTCCCAGGGTTTTCCGAGGGGGGCGTGTCGGGGGCGGGCCCAATCCACGCGGCGTTTTCGGGGCAGGACGTAGCGTTTCGGGGGGCGGGCCCGGGGGCGTGGTTACGGCCCGGGCGGTCCGGGGCATGGCCGCGCCCTCCGGACCCGCCCCCAGGTCGCGTCCTGGCGCACTAGCGGCCCGCTGGCACGCGGGAATTACGTCTCCCTCCGGGAGGCGTAATCCCCGACAAAGGTAAGGGGGGGGGTTTAGACAGGGCCGGGCGGGTGGGTTAGGTAGGGGAAGGGAGGGGGAAGGTGAGGGGAGGGCAAAAGAAAGTTCCCTCCGAGGCCGCTCCGATTTCGGAGCGGCCTCGGAGGGAACGGAGGTAGGCTGCGCGGCTCGGCGCGCGCCGGCTATACGGAATCGATAGCCTTGCGCACGCCGATCCCGGATTTTAGCGGATACGTGCGGCTACGCGCATATCTACTAAAATCCAGTGTACTTTTGTTGGCGCCTGATGCGCCAACAAAAGTACGCCAAATCGCGCTATTTGAAAATCTACCCCTAAGAGTAGTTAACTTTCCAATTTTGAAAAAAATGTCACCGGTGGAGATATTTAAATCTTATATGGAGGATTATCTTAAGATCCCAAAGGAGGTTACTCCGGTGATTACTAAAGCTTTTTATATATCACGCAAGCCATTAAATTCAGATGGTATAGAAGTAAGGGATCAACAGTCCTTGAATTTCACTGAGATGCTTGAGTTATCTACACAGACAGAAATTACAACAAGGGGGAACATTGCTAATATCGTTCGCTTTTGAATACGATCGAAATTTGGTATTAAAGTTTTTCTTCAGAAACAGGATGATTAAATATTATGGGCAAATGTCTGGATTTATCCAGATGTTGTATGGCCCGCGCAAGAACGTGGAAAGAAATTCCTGCAGATGAGATTAGAGGTGATAAATCGTGGAGCTAGTATGATTTTGAAATATCCATGTAAATGTTTATTGAAATATTAAGAAGAAAAATATGTATTTCTGGAGCTGGAACAATTAAGGGGCTTCTTGGATGGGAACTCTGGAGGTGTATAAATGGGATAAAGGGTGAACACGTCTTATTGAGTTGTTTAATTCTTTATATTAATGTGATATTATGTGAGCTCCACATTTCTTTATTCCTCTTGGCTCTGAATTTTTCCTGAATATTCGAGGTTTTATGTTAGAATGAGCATTTCTTTTTTGTTATTTGTTACCTTAAGGAAAATGTAGTGTATAAAATCTCCATTCTTTTCTTATATTGATATTGTAATATATCTGAAAATGCAAAATTTAAAATTAAAAAAACAAAACCTTTCAGGTATCTGAAGGTCTGTATCCTATCTCCCCTGCACCTCCTCTTACTCAGGGTGTACATATTCAGATCCTTAAGCCTCTCCTCATAGATCTTCCGATACAGACCTCACACCATTTTCTTCACCCTTCTCTGGACCGTCTCCATCCTGTCTCTGCCCTTTTTTGAAATATAGACTCCACAACTGAACACAGTACTCCAAGTGAGGCCTCACCAAGGACCTGTACAAGGGCATCATCACCACCTTTTTCTTACTGGTTATTCCTCTCTCTTTGCAGCCCAGTAATGTTTTGGCTTTAGCTATCGCCTTGTCACACTTCTTCGCCATCTTCAGATCCCCAAACTTTATTACCCCAAGATCCCTCTCTTGGTCTGTGCACATCAGTCTTTCACCTCCCATCTCATACAGCTCCTGTGGATTACCGCATCCCAGTTGCATGACTCTGCCCTTCTTGGCATTAAATTCCAGCTGCCAAATCTTTGACCACTCTTCAAGCTTTCTTAAATCACTTTTCGTTTTCTCTACTCCTTCAGATGTGTCCACTCTATTGCAGATCTTAGTATCATCCATAAATAGACAAACTTCACCTTCTATCCCTTCCAGGTCACAAGTATCTGACAAGATCCCAAAAGGTTAAAAGATTCCATGCTGCTTTTCCCAGGGATAAGCAGTGGATTTCTACTCCTTCACCTTAATAATGGTTAATCATGGACGTATCCTCCAGGAACTTGTCCAAACCTTTTTTAAATGCAGCGCACCACTTCCTCTGGCAACGAATTCCAGAGCTTAATTATGTGTTGACTAAAAAATATTTTATCTTATTAGTTTTAAATGTATTACCAAGTAACTTCATTGTGTCTCTCCTGGTCTTTGCACTATTTGAAAGAGTAAACAACTGATTAAAGTTTACTTGTTCTATTCCACTCATTATTTTATAGACCTCTATCATATCTCCCCTTAGCCGTCTCTTCTTCAAGCTGAAGAGTCCTAAACTTTTTAGCCTTTCTTCATAGGGGAATTGTTCCATCCCCTTTATCAACTTTGGTTGCCCTTCTCTCTACCTTTTCTAATTCTGCTATATCTTTCTTGAGATGCGGTGACCAGAACGGCATACAATACTCAAGATGAGGTCACACTCTGTTTTATTCTCCATTCTCATGCCTGGAAGAACGTCGCCGATTCTTGGCTAGCTCTAATTTTTCAGAGCTTTGTCTCTACAACTTAGTATTTCTCTTTTTTGAAATGCTACCTTTTATTGAACCAATTGAAGAATAATTAAAAAAAAATGGCTGTAGTGCCATGAGTTTTTCACATCACACCCCAATATGAGTATTGCACCCCAATTCTGACTTGCTGCAAATCCCTTATTCAGATCCAAACAACCAACAAAGACTCCAGTTGTTTTCATTCAGAACAGTTTGTCTACTGGAAATTTGCACTTACAGTAATCTGATTAACTGATCTGGTTTGCTGCTGAAATCATCATAGACTAAATAGAATTTTTAGGGATCAATGTTCACATGTCCGCAGGTCAGTGCAATGTTCTCGGGCACTTTTTCCTGCAGGCTTTGCACCAGTTCTCAGTGGGAAAGTGTCCTCTTAAAATTGCCCAGGAGAAAAGTACCCACAGAGGTTTGCATCTGCTTTATCTGAGGATACATTTTGCCTTAAAAACAATGCATGAGGTTTCAAAATGCAAAACAACCCATGCTGCTTATTTAATTTTTATTTAAAATTCTTCTGTTCCACAGATTTGGTAAAACATGTTATATAATAACATAAACAATATTCAGGATAAACAATGACCAAATATCAAATCATTCACTTAAGTAATTAAACAATCATTGTATCCTACATCAAACATTATAAATTCCTGGTAAACATCATAAAGCATCATAGAATCTTATAAAAATGCTCCCTTAAAATAAATCAGTCTTCAACTATTTACAGAAAGCTTTGTAATCTTTGATCAAATGTTACTCATTAGGCACGGAATTCCATAAAGAGGGGCTTAGTGCTGAAAAAAACACGTTCTCATGTTTCTTGCAAGCGGGCATCCTTCACCGAGAGCCAAGTGCAGCAAACGATGCCCTGCAGCGTGCAAGCTCCTTGGAGCCTTGTATTAAAAAATCAGATCTGAAAGGTATCACGCGCCCTCCTCATTAACGGCTTTAAATACCAAGCAAAGCACTTTAGAAGCCATTCTCTGTGCAACAGGTAGCGAATGAAGAAGTTGCACAATTGGAGACGTATGCACTCTCAGAGGGCGGCCCTCAATAAAAGCCATGCCACTGCCCTTTGAAGAAATTGGTAATACTTTAATATGACATTTAGCTGCAATAATCAATTGTTGCTAAAACAAGTGCTTTCAACATAACAGGAAAAACCCTTTATGGTATAACATATTTTGGCTGCCTTAATAATCTTAACTTCCAAAAACCTGATTTCAAAATGGCTTTTAACCGTGGTTGTAGGGAGCACCGGGAATCTAACAAGATCCCCAAGGTCTCTGTGGAAAATAAAATCCGTGTCCCATCTATAAATAAAGTGAGCAGCAGGCTAGGAATTGGAGTGCCTCTCATCTTTAATAATTCTCAGTTTCCTTTAAATTCAAAACAAACAATGTTTCATGTATCCAGTGGGACCCAGCATGTAAATAATGAGAAAGTCTGGTAAATACTGAGGATACACACCCCCTCCGCTGAGAATAAAAGCTGAACGTCACCAGCATAAACTCAAAAACCTTCTTCAGGTCTCCCCCCCAAAAAATCATAAAATGGTTGAATATAAATATTAAATAGGACTGCCGATAAGGCAGACCCCTGAGGGACACCAGATCCAACTGATTTCCAAGATGAGTACCGCACCCCAGTTCTGAACCATTGCTGGTTGATCATTTTAGAAAAATATAAACCCTATGCCCTGCCCCACGCCCCTGGGAACACCTGCATTCAATGCAGGGGAAAACGACACATGTTCTGGGGCACGCCAAACCCGGGAGATGGGTGTACACATGGGATAAGCACACGCCCAGCAGATTAAAAAAGCCACCCACCTGCGCGTGCATCTCCCGAGGCAGGAATATCTCACTCCGATTAAAAAGGGGTGTGGGTTGGATGGGGCATGGACATGAGCATTCTGGGGGCGGGGCCAAGAGACGTGCCACAAATACTTACACGCCAGGGCGTGTGCTAGTGCCACGTAACTTTACTTCTGAGGGGTTTAGAGGGTATGGGGTAAATGGGGGGGGGTGCAGGCTATTAAACTAGGGGGGTTTCTAGGACCTGGCGAACTGGTGAAAGTGGTCATATTGTGGACATGTGCCGGTTATAAAATTTCCCCACTTGCGTGACTCAACCCCGATGTGTGTGGCTGTGCGCCTCCAGTTGCAAAATAGGGCACACTCATACCCTCACCCAGGCTATTTTATAACGTATGCGAGTATGAGCACGTATGTTATAAAACTGTCTCGTCCCTGGGTGCATGCTGACGCACACGTGTCAAAGTGCACCCATGCTCCCCTTTGAAAGAAACCGTCCCTGTGTATTTTTACCCCTAGGGAAGGTAGGCAGTTTTCAAAAAGCCCTTTTATTTGGGTAAATAGCTCTTGAAAATTGTTTTCCTCTTAACTTCCGAGCAAGCTGACTGGTTGGGATGCAATCAGTAGAAATGCCCTATTTTGCTGACTTAACTGTTTGCAATGTCTGCATCAATCGCTCTTTTCTTAAACATAGAAACATAGAAATGACAGCAGAAGAAGACCCAACGGCCCATCCAGTCAGCCCAGCAAGCTTCACACTTTTTTTTTTTCTCATACTTATACTTATCTGTTTCTCTTGGCTCTTAGTAACCTTTTGGTTCTATTTCCCTTCCACCCCCACCATTAATGTAGAGAGCAGTGATGGAGCTGCATCTAAGTGAAATATCAAGCTTGATTAGTTAGGGGTAGTAACCGCCACAATAAGCAAGCTACACCCATGCTTATTTGTTTACCCAGACTATGTAATTCAGCCCTTGTTGGTTGTTCTTCATTCCCCCTGCTGTTGAAGCAGAGAGTTATGCTGGATATGCATGAAGTATCGGTCTTTCTCCCCTGCTGTTGAAGCAGAGAGTTATGCTGGATATGCATGAAGTATCGGTCTTTCTCCCCTGCCGTTGAAGCAGAGAGCTATGCTGGATATGCATGAAGTATCGGTCTTTCTCCCCTGCCGTTGAAGCAGAGAGCTATGCTTGATATGCGTGAAGTATCAGTTTTTCTTCTCCCCTGCAGTTGAAGCAGAGAGCTATGCTGGATATGCGTGAAGTATCGGTCTTTCTCCCCTGCCGTTGAAGCAGAGAGCTATGCTGGATATGCGTGAAGTATCGGTCTTTCTCCCCTGCCGTTGAAGCAGAGAGCTGTGCTGGATATGCGTGAAGTATCAGTCTTTCTCCCCTGCCGTTGAAGCAGGGGAGAAAATATCACAAAACACCCTTAAAAGTTCCTGGTTCCCATATCTCAGGATGTGGTGCACTGTGTGAAAGTGAATTATTCTGATAAGAGGAAATAGATTCTGGCCACCACAGGAAGCTAAAGATCGTATATTCAGTTAATTTTCCTTCCAAGACTTGTGTGTCTATGGTGCTATCCATTTATAAATGGTACAATCAAGAGGAAACAAATTTAAGAAAGTAATTTTTTCAGTCAATGCACAATTAAGCTATTCAAATTATTGCCAGAAAATGTGATCTAGGCTAGTAGCATAGGTGAGGTTAACAAAGGTTTGGAGATGTTTCTGGAAGACAGGTCCATTAATAATTATTAACCAGGTAGACTTGAGTGTCTCAACATCTTACTTCTGGGATTGAGCAACATGGAATGGGCTTTCCTATAGGATTTGCTGGGTACCTTCAAGTGGACTGGCCATTGTCGGAGACAGGTTGCTGGTCTTGATGGACCATTGGTCTGACCTAGCAGGACAATTTGTATGCCCAACTCTGAGGTGATCAGCTGCTGCCCACCATTTTTCATCAGACAGCACTGTAGATCAGGTGAGCCCAGAATGCACCCCAGAACGTGATTCTATTCCGTTGCAACTGGTTTGTTTTTGTAGGGAATTTGAATAAAGTAGTGTGGTTGCCATGTTAGACCAATTGGATACATAGAAATGAAGGTCAATAAACAAAATATAGGTAATTAGTGTAGGTAATAGGACAAAGTTTGTGCTTTATTGGCTAGCTTTCAAGAACTATGCTCCTTTTTTTTATCAGGTCATTGCAAGCTAGTAAAAAATGCGTTAAATTAGTCCAATGAAAAGGTGGCCTCAGCAACTTGCTTAGTGATCTTTATTTCTTTGTTGACAGTTTTGGATGCATGCTCAAGACAAATGAGTCCTTTCCTTGGGACATGAGAAGACAATTAAACATAGCCTGCTTACGGATAACTTTGAGCAATGCTATTTACAGTATCTGATTTATATATTTTTTTTCTTCAATTTAATATTTTTCCATATTAGGTGCTACAACCCGAGAAAGAGATCTAGGCATCATAGTGGATAACACATTGAAATCGTCGGTTCAGTGTGCTGCGGCAGTCAAAAAAGCAAACAGAATGTTGGGAATTATTAGAAAGGGAATGGTGAATAAAACGGAAAATGTCATAATGCCTCTATATCACTCCATGGTGAGACCACACCTTGAATACTGTGTACAATTCTGGTCGCCGCATCTCAAAAAAGATATAATTGTGATGGAGAAGGTACAGAGAAGGGCTACCAAAATGATAAGGTGAATGGAACAGCTCCCCTATGAGGAAAGACTAAAGAGGTTAGGACTTTTCAGCTTGGAGAAGAGACGACTGAGGGGGGATATGATAGAGGTGTTTAAAATCATGAGAGGTCTAGAATGGGTAGATGTGAATCGGTTATTTACTCTTTCAGATAATAGAAAGACTAGGGGGCACTCCATGAAGTTAGCATGTGGCACATTTAAAACTAATTGGAGAAAGTTCTTTTTTACTCAACGCACAATTAAACTCTGGAATTTGTTGCCAGAGGATGTGGTCAGTGCAGTTAGTGTAGCTGTGTTTAAAAAAGGATTGGATAAGTTCTTGGAGGAGAAGTCCATTACCTGCTATTAAGTTCACTTAGAGAATAGCCACTGCCATTAGCAATGGTAACATGGAATAGACTTAGTTTTTGGGTACTTGCCAGGTTCTTATGGCCTGGATTGGCCACTGTTGGAAACAGGATGCTGGGCTTGATGGACCCTTGGTCTGACCCAGTATGGCAGGTTCTTATGTTCTTCTTATGTTCTTATGCCTTCTCATTAAACACTGCAAAACGGATTACAATAAAATAAAATTACGCATCTCAATTCATTCAAATCAAACACAACAGTGCTGTGCACATCTTTGAGGCCCCTCCCCCCTTCCAGCCTAGGCCAGGCCATCTAATGTGGTATAGTGGTCATGAAAAATATGGGTCTACTATTATAGATGCTTACCAGTAAGCAAAAATTCTACCTCCTCCACCCCTCTCAGTGCAAAGTAAGACGAGTAAGAGTGAAATCAACCCAAAACAAATGAAGCCCAAATAACTGGACTAAAGTAAAGAGCTTGACTTTTCTGAAGGCCTCCTATATTGATGAGTGTACTTGCTGCTCCCAAATCCATAATTTTTTGTAGAATTCATAGGGCTGAAGGGAGAACTTTTATTTCAACCCTGTTGACCTACCGGAGATCTAAATAAACCGTGCACACAGGCTGTTCTCACTATGCTAAATGGGGCATGCTCAAGAGGCATAATTACAAATTCAAAGTCGCCTAGCAACCCGGAATTTTGGAATGCAGAGCCCCACAATTTTATTAATTATTATCACATGATGGGAGAGTCCATATTTGTTTAACAGAGGTATTGAGAATGATTCTTGACAAACAATAAGAACATACGAAGAACATAAGAACATGCCATACTGTTATGACTGTCACTGCCTGACATCTCCACTCCGCCCTCCTTACTTCTTTGGCGACTCCTCCCGCGGTTGATGGACGTCTGGCTGCCACGGCGTCTGCCTGCTGTCCTCTCCGACGTCCCTGGTCCGGCTAGGGCGCTGCATCCCGCCATGTTGTTCAGCTACCATAGGGCGCGCGCTTGTGCCGCACAGCCCTTCTTCTTATTCCTTCTTTGGCGCAAACCTCAGGGGCGTCCCCCTGTGATGACTTCATGCATCCCGGATACAAAAGCTTACTCTTTTTGCTAGCTATTCGAGTTAGCAAGGTGAAGGGACTCCTTACGGATTAGATTCGCTCTCCCTACCTAGCTACTCTGCTTCTCCTTAATTGGACTTACTCTATCGGGGTACCCGCTCCTCGGGGGCCTCTCTCTTTTTTTCAGGTCGCTGTCTGGAACCGGTACTCGCTCCTCGAGGGCCCATGTTCTCGGACTCGCTGCCTGAGCTCACTTCTGCTTGGAAGAAACCGCTGCCTACACCATCAGTGAGTTACCATCTATATTCTCTCAGAGCTGTTCCCTGGAACCAGGTACTCGCTCATCGAGGGCCTGCCTCTATTCCAGCTTCTGTGTCACCTTCCAGGAGAAACCGCTGTGTGAGTAATCAACCAACGAGGCTCTATACCAGAACCCTGTGTATGCTCCACTGTATTCACTATCTCAGTTTCTCTCCACTACAGCACAGCCAAAGAGGGAATCGCTGTTCCAGTGTCCTGAGGAACCCTAAGCCCAGCCGGGCTTCATCTCTACTCACTACTGCCAACTCTGGTGGCTTCTCAACTCTGTCTAATAAAAGATATAACTCTGTGTTGTGTCCTAAAGCTGAGCCTGACCTGTGGCCCCTCACAGGACTTCCCCCCATGGATGTAGTCATCTGCCACAGTGTCCAATGGTCCACCCAAAACCTTACAAACAATAACACATACTGGATCAGACCAAGGGTCCATCAAGCCCAGCATCCTGTTTCAAACAGTGGCCAATCCAGGCTACAAGTACCTGGCAAGTACCCAAAACTAAGTCTATCCCATGCTACTGATGTTAGTAATAGCACTGGCTATTTTCTAAGTCAACTTGATTAATAGCAGGTAATGGACTTCTCCTCCAAGAACTTATCCAATGCCGATCTTAAATTACTTGGGTACTGTAATATATTATATTTTATTGTGTTTTTACATTATGATTTATGTCATTGTGTAACCCGCCCCAAACCATTCATAAAGGTGGGATATAAAAACTTGTCAATAAATAAATAAATAAATAATATGATTCATTTGGATTTAATGGATTACTAGGCACATTTAGGAGAATTTTGAAAAGTCCTGTTGGTACAGGGAATGCTATACTGAAAATGCTGTTAATTTCCTGATTCACTTGGTGAGCCTAAGAAGGAGCTTGCACTCTTTTATTCGCTTCAGGTGTAGATTTTATTGGTATAATATGTGAAGCATCTCGTTTAATCCACTGCCTGACATAACAGTTGTCCTTTTCGGTTGCCTCCAGAAGGAGCAAAATAATGGCCCAAGCAGCCGGGTATTGTTATTAGGAAGGACATCCTTTTCATCGCACTAAAATAAAATGCTGGGGACCTGCACGCTGGCCAAATAGTGTAAATTAGTTGTGTTTACGATACGTGAATATGGACATATGGCGAAGCTCATAGGAGTGCTCACTTTGTTATGAAGTACCTTTAAAACCTGATCACTTTCAACTCTTCTCTTACAAAATATCCTTCTAGCCCAGTGCATCTCAAGGGGAGATTACAGTGTGTGTAACCTCATGTCTATTTAAAATACTGCTGATCAACTTGTGGAGGGGCAATGTGAAAATGATAGCAGGATATCTTCATGGTACCTATGTCACGACCATGATGGCGTCAGCATTGGAAAGCTGACAATGGCCTTTATTCAATACAGGTGTCTTTCATGGCACTGAACGGAGGAATATCTCTTCAAATCTGGGTTTATTCCACTCAACGGAGAGGTATCCCCACAGCAGGTTCTCAGGGTGGTCCATCTTCTAAATTATCTGATTCAACAAGAGGTGTTTCCGACACAATGGTCTGCAAAGAGTTAAAGATGTACAGCTAACAGAGTCTAAGAGCGTACTGCTTGTTTTGCCAATTATACTGTTTTCCTGACTTGGGAAGAGGTCTTGTTGGGCAACCAAATGTCACAAGCTCAGTGAAACAGCAAGTATTGGATTCTACCACGTTAGGATATGTTTTGAAATTTTTCTCGGGTGAGCACATTCACTAACCAAACTCATCTGGACCCACGTAGCCAGCCTGCTGCCATCATTCCAGCCTTTAAAGAGGGTGCCAAGAATTAGATTTGAACTTGGGAATGGCACTGATAAATGTTCTATCATGCTAAGATGCATGCAGTAAGGACTTCCAAGATTCCTGCCAAGTGATGCCATATTTACTGCCTGGAAAAAGCACATGATAAATAATCTTCTAACCCTTGATCAGAAGTAGAAGGAAAAATACTGAAATCTTGGCATCTCTTCAGATTCCAAGCAACAATATTTATCATTGATCCTATCTTATGACCATACTGCCCGACTATGTAAATGTACAGACATACTACTGACTCAGCCCATAATCAGTTACTTTCTAAGGTATCGTTTACTTCCCCAAAATATGTAAGTCTCCTGTCAGGATATGGTAAGCCTTAGGCCTAAAGAACTGAACAATGGTTTTGAAATCAGCCCTTCGAAAACATATCGCATGACTTACAAAGTGCAAGAAAACAGAACAGGCACTGTTTACCAAAGTGTTCTTATAAAGCCGACACTGTCACATAAAAAGGAACACACACACAGGTCTGTCCTAAAAGCAGAAAGAAATAAGGATGACAAGAGTGACTGGAAGGATATACAACAGTAGGACTCCATATATAACAAAACTTCTCTCTTATTGACCATAAGAAATTATTCATGATTACACTGCGGACTTCCCCAAAAGGTATACAGTATGTATTTATTTCACTTGTATTAGGTAATTCTAAGCATATTCATTATGTATTATGATGCACATGCAAAAAATAAAAAATACATAATACAAAAAAAATCATAACATTAACATTTTAAAACAAAAGCACACATTTAAAACATATAACAAATAAACTAGCATAGATTAACCTTATTAATCAACAAATGCCTGTACAAAAATGGCAGCTTTTACTATTTTACAGAATTTTAAATAATTTTGCTCGCTATTTTTTTTATTTATTTAAAATGTTTATATACCGCTTTTACAATTCAAAAGAATTAATCAAAACGGTTTACAACCAAACATACACAATAAATGAACTTGACAAAATAAAAACAAAAATAAAACAATTAAAAGCTAACATAGTGCAGTATATATTCATATCCAGCTATTTTTTTCAAAGGATATTAGCAGAAAGTAAATATTATATGGTGTGAATGTTTCTGAAAGAAGAGAGAACAGTTGAAGTGAATAAATGTTGAGTTTATGAAATAGTTAAGGTGTATGCTTTCTGAAATAAGTATGTTTTCAATAGTTTTTTGAACTGTTGTATTGATGAAGTGAGACGAATGTGATCTGGAAGTGAATTCCATAAAACAGGACCTGCCACTGAGAATGCTCTTTTTCTGGTAAGTTCAAGTTTTGCTGATTTAACAGTAGGGATATCTAATAAGTTTTTTGAGAGAGATCTGAGATGTCTGGCAGGTTTATATATGCGAAGATTAGTACATAACCAAGTAGAAGAAGTATTGTAGATGAGAGAATGGATAATTGATAAGACTTTAAATTGAATTCAGTATTTAATTGGTAACCAATGAAGTGAAAGTAGAACTGGTGTAATATGGGTACGGCGTGAAATACCTACTAGCACCCGAGCAGCGGAGTTTTGTATCATTTGTAATGGATACAGAACTGAATCAGGTAAACCTAAAAGTAAGGCGTTACAATAATCCATACCTGAAAAGATTAACGATTGCAATACTGTACGATAATCTTTAAAGAAAAGAAAAGGCCGAATTCTTTTCAATAAATGTAATTTATAGAAAGATTTTTTTGTAATATTAGATATATGATTAACCATAGAAAGATTGGAATTGATTGTGATACCTAAGCTAATAGATGAGGTACTAACCGGAATTGAAATACCTTTAAAATTTAGATGAGAAGGAGGACCTAAGGTAGATTCTGAAATGGATGAAAGATGTGTAATCATAGTTTTTGAGGGGTTCAGTTTTAAGCGATTGTGTTCTAACCATGTATTAATCGTAGTAAGGACCAAAGATATTAAAGAAAAAGTTTCAGACCAAGAATTTTTTAACGGAAAGAGTAACTGGATGTCGTCAGCATATATTCGAAAATATACATTTAAAGTTGTGAGAATACGGCAAAGAGGAAGTAAGTATATATTGAAGAGTAGTGGAGACAATGATGAGCCCTGTGGAACCCCAGATGAAGAAATGAAGGAGTCTGAGGAGTGATTATTGACATGTACATATAATGAGCGATTAGTTAGAAAGGATCGAAACCAGGACAAAACAGTGGATTGAATGCCTATAGAGTGTAAACCTGCTAAAAGTATATGGTGATTGAGAGTGTCGAATGCCGCGGAAATATCCAAAGAAATAAGAATGTAGTCTGTATAAGCATCGAACCCTCGAAAAACTGTATCAAAACAAGATAGTAATAAAATTTCTGTCGAATGGCCTTTTCTAAAGCCATGCTGGCCTGCATGCAGAATGTCATTGTCACTTAGAAAATTAGAAAGTTGTTTTAAAACTGCTGATTCTATAAGTTTAGCCAATGAGGAAATCAAAGCTATTGGCCACAAATTACTGAGATCTAAGGGATCTTTAGTTTTGTTTTTCTGAATAGGAAGAATAGCAATTTTTTTTAAATTGTCCGGAAAAATGCCAGAGGAAAGAGATTGATTAACTAAATTACTTGGAAACTGACATGTATGGACTTCAGGCGGTAAATTATTTCACAGGCTCGTGCCCATTATATTTATTTATTTATTTATTTGAAGAGTTTTATATACCGTTATTCGGAAAGCCATCATAACGGTTTACAAAGTGGACAATTTTTATAGAAAAAGCCCTGGCTCTAGACTTACTCAATCAGCAAGAAGCAATAGCAGGTATCGAGAAGCTAATGCAAAGTAGTTTATCTAAAAACTTTATCTGCTAAACAGTGGGATTCAGAGGAAATAGCCTTGTACAACAAATTCAACACTTCATCTCTGAGTGATTGGCAGCCAAAAAGATCTCTCACACTCCTCATTGTAATCCAAATACTGCTCTCGCAGCCGCAGTTTGAACCAGCTGAAGTATCTGAATCACATATATTGGTATTGCTGCATACGGTGAATTGCAATAATCTAGACTGGAAAGGATCAATGCTTGCACCACCAATCTAAATTCTCTTAAAGGAAGCAAATACCTTAATGGCTTTATTATCCTAACTTAAAAAAATGTAGTCTTAGCAAATTTTTTAACCTGTGCTAATAAGGACAGATTTGAATCCAATTTTACTCCAAAGTTACAAATCTCTTCTGAAAAGGAAATAGATGAATCACCAGCCTTCACAGATAATGGAAGATCTAGAACAGATTTATTACCTAACCAGAGGTAAATTAACCAATTAGGCTCTGGAATTTGTTTCCAGAGGATGTGGTTAGTGCAGTTAGTGTAGCTGGGTTCAAAAAAGGATTGGATAAGTTCTTGGAGGAGAAGTCCATTAACAGCTATTAATCAAGTTTACGTAGGGAATAGCCACTGCTATTAATTGCATCAGTAGCATGGGATCTTCTTAGTGTTTGGGTAATTGCCAGGTTCTTGTGGCCTCTGTTGGCCTCTGTTGGAAACAGGATGCTGGGCTTGATGGACCCTTGGTCTGACCCAGCATGGCAATTTCTTATGTTCTTATGTTCTTAACCAAATGCAGAGGTATAAATACCTGGGGTGTAATGAATCACAAAATCACATTACATAAGGAGACCCAATTATATCTTTTTGAAAATACAGTCTTTTAATAAGTGGGAAATAGACTCACGTACAAATATAAATATTACGCGTCTTTTACCCCACAAATGTAAACATTACACACCTATTGCCTCTGTTATCATACGTGCAATATAACATAATCAACAATAAACTAATCAGTACATAACTATTACAACATCAAGTCCACATTACTTATTCTAATTTTAAAAACTAATAATAGATTTATTGAATCATCTGCTAAATTGACTATTGCAACTCTCTGTTTAATGGCATCTTATAATGCAGTCTGAAGTGTTTTCAGCTTCTACAGAATACAGCCACCAAAATCTTGGTAGAAGCCAAAGCAACTGACCATATAACGCCAATACTACACCAGCTGCACTGACTCCAAGTCAAAAGCACAATACAGTTCCCCTCTGCAAAAACATACTTGGAAACCATATAATATTAGGCCTACTGGTATATGTGTTGTGTGTGGGTTAGACCCTCCCAAAGCCCTAAAACATTAATACACTTCCTAATAGGAGAATATCTCACCTCAGTCACACATGCAGAACATAAATAGATCCTCACCACATACAGAATAGAGCAACCATAAAATAGAAATACAAATGTGACAAAACATGAGATGGAAACTACAAAAAGCCAGACTCTCTATGCAGTGCAACAATAAAAAACCATAACTATCACCATTCCTCAAACATCAAACAATAAAATCAAGAAATAAAATAAATATATAATCATAATAGTAAAAACACTAATAATAATATTCCAAAAACAGATGACAAATAAGATTGAATTAAAAATTCACATACAATTTTTTAAATGTCCCAAATACCAATAAAATATTTCAAAACAGCAGATACATTAAATAACACCTGAAAAATAAAACTAAAAAGGATTTTAAAAATTCACGCTCTCCATACCTGGGAACTTTGATTTCCAGTCACCCTGAGATTATCGTGGATTAGTGGAAGTAGGATGCACAAACTTTCTCCTCTCTTTCTTATATATACATACATACACACCCACAAGCTCATACACACATATGCTCCCTTTCAGACAAACCCCATGCATCTCCAGCTCTTCTTTGATTGGGATCTGCCAGCAAATCCGGCCCTTCCTCTTCATTTCAGCTACCGGCAGCTCAATTCTCTCTCTCACACACACACACACATACAACCCAGGCAGCTCCCCTTTTCTCTTTCTCACACATTCACAAACGAAGCAGGCTCCCATTCTCTTTTACACACACAACCCAGACAAGCTCCTATTCATATCTACACACCCCATTCAGGCTCCCATTCACATCCACCCAAATCCCAGGCAAGCTCCCATTCACATTCACACACCTCCTGCCCAAACCAGGAAGGCTCCCATGCATGCATGTGTATACACACACACACACACACACACACACACACACAAATATCCTAGGCAGGTTCCTATTCACATACACTCACTCATCCCAGCCAGGTTCCCATTCACACACTCACCCATCAAAGGCAACCTCCCATTCATATTCCCACTCACCCATGCAGGCTCCCATTCACACGCCCACTCATCTCAGGCAGGCTCCCATTCACTCAGCCACCCATCAAAAGCTGTCTTCCATTCATACATCCACCCAACCTTGGCAGGCTCCCATTCATACATCCACTCATCCCAGGCAGGCTCTGTTAGCATATGGCCGGTTGTGACTAACCATTCTCACCTTCTGCCCCAGACCGGAGGGGGGCCATCGATGCTGTGATGGGCCCCGAGCAAAGATGCGGCAGGCCATCACATGGGCCGGACAATGCCGTGCTAGGGATGCTGCTCAGCTGCACCCAACTCTGCCCAATTTAAAAGGCCCACAGTGGGAAAACCACCGTGGCTCTAGCTGATGACTTCAAAGGCTCTCCCCTACTTAAGGCTGGCTCAAACCGGTCTCAGACGCCTCAATAGGTCAATCTCTTTGCAGTAGCTGTTTGCCACGCTGTTCCTGTTCCTGACTTCATTCCAGTGCCTTGTCTTCATGATCCTGCTTCCTCCCCACATCTTCAGAGTACTTGTGTTTTTGTCCTGTGGTCTTCATCCATCTTCTGTGTCTTCCTGCTGTTCTGCCTTGCCTTCTGTTCCTGGATTGACTCCCTGGCTTGACCATAGCTTGGACCTTTGGCTCGTCTTCTTCTGCATTCATGGTTTGATGTCAGAATGTTCCTTGACCATGTCATCTGCTGCCTGCCTTGACCTTGGCCTGCTTTCATCTCTGCTGTCTGCTGCCTGCCCCGACCTCGGCGTGAACTGACCTTGTCTTTTTCATGCTGGCCTTCAACCTCTTCAGCAATGGATTTTTCTTTCTACAGAAGCCCACGCCTAAGTCCAGCCAGCTCCAGCACCCAAGGGCTCAACCTAAGGGAAGCGAGGGCTGGAAATGGTGAAGTTCTTGTTGGTCTCTGCTCCTGCCAGCACCGCCTGCCGATGGTGATGACCTCTAGGACTCCTCCCTATGGGTAGTGCCAACCTCACCTCTGTCCAAGGTTCCACTTCAGCAACAGGCTCCCATTCACACACAACCATTCATCCCAGGCAGGCTCCCATTTACACACCCACCCATCACAGGCAGTCTACCATTCACTCACACACACATGCAGACCAGGCAGTCAGAGTCCATAGGTAATTCCTCCTCTGCTGCTGCTGCTGCCAAACTGTATCTTCTTCGTTGGGCAGAACAGCCATTCTGCAGCTCCTTCTGCATTCTGGTCCCACAGTAATTCATGAGATGAGAATACAGGAAGTACTGACACCATGAGTGGTGAATTACTTTGGGGCCAGCACAAGAGGAGGAGCTGCAAGACAGGCTTCTTATTCTGTTCTGGCCTCCTGCTTCTTCTGCTGCCAGTGGGATGGAGCCTGCCGGCAGCCGCACAGACCACCTGCTTCTTCTCCGCTGGTGGGATGGAGTCCACCAGTGGCCGCACGGGCATCCTGCTTCTTCAGCCGCTAGTGCACGGTTTGCACACCTGGTGGCGCCGAGCCTGGTCAGAAAAAGACCAATCAGCACATCCAGTCTACCCAACTATTCCTGTCCAAACTGCTACGGCTATGTCCCAGATACCAGCCATATAGTGTCACTGCCTGTAACACATCTCTCCTTATTTAGGGCTATTTTTGTAGTCTTCTTCCGCTGTATACCAATATCCTGGGTAGATGAGCATAAAAGATCACTACTTTAGTTCATAGTTAGTACTCCTCCCTTCTCCTGTCTAATCACAAGCTGTTGCCCAAATATACGGTCTCCTAGGGCCCCCCCCTGCACAGCCTGCCAGACAGACCCAACTATGTGAGTTCCTGTGTTTCTGGTAGGACTTCTAGTTATTACTGCACTTGCTGTCTGTCTTCTGGGATAATGCAGTTAGGGATACTTTTAAAGAAAATGCAAAACAGGACAGAGAAAAACTGTTCGCGCATGTACAGTGCAGTAATAAACAGTAACCATGGTCTGGATTTATGCAAGGCCTTTCATCAAAACAGACACCCAACTTGCTTTACCATTCAAGTGCTACAGAACTCTATGGGGCGGATTTTAAAAGCCCTGCTCATGTAAATCCGCCTGGATTTACGCGAGCAGGGCCTTGCGCGCCGGCGCACCTATTTTCCATAGGCCTGCTGGCGCGCGCAGAGCCCCGGGACTCGCATAAGTCCCGGGGTTTTTTGTCGGGGGCGTGTCGGGGGCGGGGCCGATCGACGCGGCGTTTTGGGGGCGGGACGCAGTATTTCAGGGGCGGGCCCGGGGGTGTGGTTTCGGCCCGGGGGCGTGGCCGCGCCCTCCGGAACCACCCCCGGGTTGGGTCTCCATGGGTAAATCCATGCGCGCCAGCAGCCCGCTGGCGCGCATGGATTTACTTCTCCCTCCGGGAGGCGTAAATCCGTGGATAAAGGTGGGGGGGGGTTTAGATAGGGCCGGGGGGGTGGGTTAGGTAGGGGAAGGGAGGGGAAAGTGAGGGGAGGGCGAAAGAGAGTTCCCTCCGAGGCCGCTCCGATTTCGGAGCGGCCTCGGAGAGAACGGAGGCAGGCTGTGCGGCTCGGCGCGCGCCGGCTGCCCAAAATCGGCAGCCTTGCGCGCGCCGATCCTGGATTTTAGAAGATACGCGCGGCTACGCGTGTATCTACTAAAATCCAGCGTACTTTTGTTTGCGACTGGTGCGCCAACAAAAGTACGCGAATGCGCATTTTTAAAAAATCTACCCCTATGTGTAGCAGCCTCTGGGATGAATATTTCTGATGTTTGAGCTGCAAGCAAGCTTCCTAAAAGGGAAGGGGAAGAATAACAATGTAATTATCATCATTATCATCATTATTATTATTATTAAATTACAGTTGGATATGCTGAGGCCAAGGATAATGTAATGCCTTGGCCGAGTTCTCATAGATTGTCAGTGGCCTAGGCCCTAAGGGATTTGAACATCTTGATGCTCTCCTTGCTCACAGTCCGGTGCTGTTACCACTGATCCTTACATCTTGTAAAATGCATCAGTGTGTTTCCAATATTTGCTGTGAAAGTTATGCAGGCTTCTATCAGCACACATAGAGCTGGAAGCGCTGTAATCAGGTAGCCCCATCTTACTAAACAACCAAAATGTGTGTTGTTGTTTTTTTTGTTTTTTTTTGTGGTCGTATCTTTCAATACATTTCTAGCTTGGAAATGAATAGTCTGCCAAAAATAAAAATAATAAAAAAAAAGAAGCCAAAGAATTCTCAGAAGATTACTGTAAATCTTTCATTCAATTTGGGCTTGGTTCACCAAAATTATTTTTGGCCTCTTGAGGGCGAATGTTGAGAAAAAGCTGGATATCAACTGTTGCAAAAGCAAACATTTAGCCAATATTTGTCTGACAAAAGGATATGCATAAAAGACATATTGGCTCGGCAAGAGGAAGGTCTGCTTAGAGGGCTTGATTCATGAAAATATACATACATACTCTTTTTTTATTCACTTCTCAGCACCCCCATAGCCAAACATTTTCACATTATCTCTGGAGGGGAGTCCTACTGCAAGTGTGCCGCTTCTATTCATATCAATGGGAGTTGGTTCTGACAGTATAAAAGACTGGTAAAGAAAATAGGAAGCCTTGCTTTATTAAACCTTCATTTTTGACTCTATGTACGCACACGTCTCATGTGCCCATTCAATTTTAAGACTTCCTAAAGTTTCTCATGTGAAAGACACTTTTAAAGGTCTAATGTCATTATTTCATGCTGGTTTAGCATACATCTTTTAAAAAGCACATTTTTTTATTCCCTAGTTTCTCTAGTATTGTTATGACTGTTGGCCGCGGGCGCCCGCGGCCGACCCAACTCATATCATGTGCGGCCCTGCTCTCCTCTCCGGGCGAACTTGCAACTGTGGCTAGCTGCTCCCGACGCATGCCGTCTATCTCCTAAAACTTCTCATGGCGGCTGGGATGCCGTCGACCTCCATGCCTCCTCTGGGTCTTCCTAGGCGCGTGTGCGCGCCACTGAGGCTACCTTTAAGACCGCTATGGCGGGAAACTCAGGGGCGTCTCCTATTGATGACATCACCAAGCCGGGATTCATAAGCACCGCCCTGGCCCTGCACTAATCGACTTGGCAATGAGTTCCTTCGCTAATGGTGCTTGTGACTGTCTGCCCAGACGTCTGTTCCTGCTCAGATCTCTACCTCGGTTCCTGGATTCTGGCTCGGGTACCCGTTCCTCAGAGGCCTGTGTATGCTTGGAGACTTGTCTCTAGACCTCCCCGCTCCTTGGGGTGGTCCCTGCGCCTCTCCAGAGGTCCTGCCTGTTGGCCTTCCCGCTCCTAGGGGTTGCCCTGGAACTACCTTACAGAGATTCTTGCTCTGCACTTCCCCACTCCTAGGGGCAGTGCCTACATCTCTACACCAATAACTGGCTCTGCACTTCCCACTCCTCGGGGCAGTGCCTACATCTCTACACCAACAACTGGCTCTGCACTTCCCACTCCTCGGGGCAGTGGCTACGTCTCCACGTCTGTGACTTGCTCCACTCTTTTCCGCTCCTCGGGGTAGGGCCTATGTCGCTACATCAGCAACCTGCTGCACGCCTCCCCGCTCCTCGGGGGCAGCGTTTTCATCTCTACTCGAGTGACTTTGCTCCTGCTCCCCGCTCCTCAGGGCAGCCTACGTCACTGCTGCAAGGACTGACTCCGCGCTTCCCCGTTCCTCGGGGCAGCCCCTACGTCATATCAGAGACTCTGTTACTATGCTATACTATACTGCTGACCACGCCTCCCAACGGTGAGGACCTGTGTGGCTCCTCCCCTCAGGCTGTAACAATACTCACCTCGGGCCAAGGGTCCACAAACCCACGAATCCTAGCAAGTATCTTATCATGCACAACTTTACTCCAGGTCTGTCACACTCATTCATTCCTCCTCACACATTCACTCCTCACTCCTCACACATTCCTCACACACTCCTCACTCCTCACACATTCGTGCTTGCACTCAGTATACATTCTAATTGAGGCAGACTTATATTCACATATCAACTTTTAATCCTCTCAAATATACAGGATAATCTTCCTGCACTATTTTAGTAGCTTTTCTCTCATCCTAATATGATCACCATGCAAAAACATATTAATCCAGATATATAATTTGTTTTTTGGATTTATTTATTTACCTTTTCAAATCTGAATTGAGATCCAAAATGCTGGTTAGATGAGAGGACATGCTCAGCGTTCTCTCTAATTTATCAACACTTTTTTGCCTTCTGACTTTATTTGAGGATAAGAGTAAGGGGAAAATGAATGGGCTTCCCCTAGTAGATCTCTGGGCAACTCTGGCCCTGGACGGAAATGAGAAATGCAAGCCATAAGGAAGGAATGCCTAGGTTGAAAAACCTATCCTGGAATGGGTGCCAGCCTGTCTACTGTTAGCTCTGTGGAAACACGAGCTTTGATACTGATTTGAGAATGCTTATTTCTAATGACATTTTGAGACTATGCAGATATCTATGCTGACATTATGTAACAGTCAGGCAGGCTGGAATCAGAGAGCACTCCCACAGGAGTGATGCAAGACTGCAGGATACAACTGGAGCTGGTCCTCTGTCTAACCAGCCTCCTAAGAACATAAGAACATGCCATGCTAGGTCAGACCAAGGGTCCATCAAGCCCAGCATCCTGTTTCCAACAGTGGCCAATCCAGGCCATGAGAACCTGGCAAGTACCCAAAAACTAAGTCTAGTCCATGTTACTGTTACTAGTAATAGCAGTGGCTATTTTCTAAGTCAACTTAATTAATAGCAGGTAATGGATTTCTCCTCCAAGAACTTATCCAATTCTTTTTTTAAACCGAGCTATACTAACTGCACTAACCACATCCTCTGGCAACAAATTCCAGAGTTTAATTGTGCATTGAGTAAAAAAGAACTTTTTCCGATTAGTTTTAAATGTGCCACATGCTAACTTCATGGAGTGCCCCCTAGTCTTTCTATTATCTGAAAGAGTAAATAACTGATTCACTACTGCAACTCCATTTTGCTTGGTCTCCCCGCCTCATCCACCAAACCCCTTCAAATGATCCAAAACGCGGCTGCTAGGATCCTTACAAACACCAACAGAAGTGAGCATATCACACCCATTCTCAGAGATTTGCACTGGCTGCCTCTAGGCTTTAGAATCATGCAGAAATCCCTTACTATCATTCATAAAACTATTCACCACCAGGTCCCCATCGACCTACAACTCCCACTCAGACTCCATACGTCATTAAGACCTATCAGGGAAATGTACAAAGGATCCCTACACGCCTCCTCCACCAAATCAACTCACCTAACAACCACTAGAGAACAGGCTTTCTCGACAGCGGAGGGCAGTCCGAGAGTGGTCAGGCTAAGCAGCGGTCAGGCACCGGAGGTCAGACGAGGTCCCTGGCAGGCCAGCGGCAGGCAGGCGAGTCGAGGAACAGGCCAAAGTCACAGGCAGGCAGCAGGCAGAGAGGTGGGTCAAGAGAAGAGACAAGCCGGGGTCAGTACCAAGAGACAGTCCAAAGGTACAACCTGAGGCGCAGGAAGAGACAGGCGCTGAGAAAGCAGGATGCTGGAACAGGACTGAAGGATAAGCATGGTTAATCAGGCAGAGGTCGGGTTCTGGAGGTCAGACGAGGTCACAGGCAGGCTGAGGTCAATAATGGACGAACGAAGAGATTCAAGAGACTGGAGTCAGTAACAGGAGCCCAGACAATGTATGGAGGAAGCCAGTTGCAAAGGCCTTATATAATCCCAAGGGAGTGACGTCATCACAAGAGACCCAGCAGCCCTAGCGCGTCGCGGCCCCTTTAAGTCCCGGGGAAGGACGCGAGCGCGCGCGCTAGGGGAATCCTCGACCGGAACAGAGCTCGCCGGTGGGGAAGCCACACGAGGGCCGGAGGTTGATGGCCACGGTGTTCCTGCCGCGCCGCGGGAGGGAGTCCTCTGCGCCGCGGAGGAGAGGTGAGAGGCCTTCGTAACATGTAGTTGGGATTATTTTTGCCTATGTGCATTTCTTTACCGGTGTCTACATTAAATTGCATCTGCCTTTCAGATGCTCAGTCACTTAGTCTCGCAAGAGCTTTTCTTCAGTTCCTAATAATCCGCTGCTGTTTTACTGATTCGAAACAATTTTGTGTCATCTGCAAATCTGGTCGCTTTACTGCTTTCTTTCTCCAGATCATTTATGAATATGCTAAATAGCACAGGTCCCAGTAAAGAAAACTGTCCATTTAGTCCTACCCTCTGTTTCCTATCTTTGATTCAGTTGCTAATCCAGAATAGGACACTGCTTCCGATCCATGACCTCTCAAGTTCCTCTCATGAGGGATTTTTGCCTTTTTAAAATCCAAATACACTGTATCATCCAGCTCACTTTACCCGCATGTTTATTTTCACCTTCAAAAGTATCTTGTTGAGTCTCCCTCATCACACCCCCATGTCTATCTCTGCGGTCAGTAATTTTGTTTTTAGGAATAGCTTCTACTATTTTGCCCAGCACTGATGTCAGGCTCACCAGTCCATAGCTTCCCAGATCTTGACTCCTGGTTCTGCAGCTTTAGCTCTCCAGAAATACAAGAATCGAGATCTTCTGCACGGGGGACTGGAATTAAGTTTATTCCGCCGGCTCCCCTCTCATTCTACTGACAGATAACCTGGTCACTGGTAGCCGGCATCCTTTCCAAGTCACAATCGGTCAGCACTTCAACAGCAGCTGCTTTCCATGAAATCTAAAGAAACAGAAGAAAGCCCATACAGAATGGGATAAACCTGAATGTGCTGAACTTGACTTAAGAGAGTTTTATGTGCATAACCTTCATTCTATTTATATCAGGATATGTTTTGCTAGTTAATAAAATTCAGTGGCATGAACAGATTGAAGCATTTAAACCTGCCTTGGTGTACTGTTGGAATTATCGTAGTAT
Source organism: Rhinatrema bivittatum (assembly GCF_901001135.1). Classification (NCBI taxonomy): domain Eukaryota; kingdom Metazoa; phylum Chordata; class Amphibia; order Gymnophiona; family Rhinatrematidae; genus Rhinatrema; species Rhinatrema bivittatum. The sequence continues at coordinate 166,587 of NW_021820755.1, read as the reverse complement.
AAAATCTATTTCCACTGCAGGTGTCTGAAAGACTGCAAAGGTTACATGACAGAAATATTAATATATTATTCTAATAACACTAGTCTGCTCCCTTTGATCCAAGGGCTTTTAAGTGTAATCACTGCCAGGTCATTCAGTACCACGTGGTGTTTTCCATTCCTTGTTTTCACACTGGTGCATTTTCCTTACTATAAAACATTGAAACAATTAATAAATTAGATCCAGCTGAAAGTTTGTCATGTGCTAATCCTTCTCAAGAGCCCAAGTGCAACTAGTAAAGCGAATATGCCTAACAAAACAGTACCTGTATGATAGATGAAGACCTGGAAATGAACTCTGAAGGACCATGTGATAAGATCTGGAACAATATGAAGTGACCCCTAATGAGGAGGTCAGAGTTCAGCCTTGTTTAGGGTAAGAGACTCCTTCCTGACTCTGTTCTGTCAAATTCAAAAGTATGGATTGAAATTAGCTTCATAACTTTGGGTAAAGGAGAGCTTCTGAACTTGAGGAATATTGCTTTTGATTTTCAAAGCAACTCTATGCCCACAAAATCCTGTTTTCTGGTGTACTGTAAGAAGTATTTTGAAAATCAGTCAGGAACCAATGCACGTAAAATTACACATAATCCTGTTTCTCTTTTATGTGACCTGAGGACGGATTTGGGACTTCCATGCATGTGTTTTCCTTGGAGCTGGTGCAAGTTTGTGCAAGATAATTTGTGTGGCCAGATACCTGAGGATTTTCAAAGCAAACCTATGTGCGTAAATTTGCTTTGAAAATCCTTAGTAAAGTCTGCATGTAATAATGTGCACGCAGACTTTGCCATGATGTGGGCTGTTATAAATTTCCCCCTCCCTAACCCCTTTACAGAATGATTTTGTTTCACGGGGCATTCCTACGAGTTTGACTATGGAAGGAAAAAGTCTCTTACCCAAAGCAAGGATGAACTGTGACTTTCTTGTCAGAATTAATTCTTGCTTATGTATATGTAGAGAACAGACATAGCAGTATTATTGGCTGTAGGTACTCCTATATGGGAGACTAAGATGGCGAGCTCTCAGCATATATAAACCCCTGCCACCATCTTAGTGTGTGGAGTTTTCTGTTATCTTTGCTAGGAACATCATGTCATTTTGCTTTTCCAGAATTATTTCTTTTAGGACAGGACCCTTGGGAATCTAAGGATCAGACCTGGGTAGAGTGAAGAAGAAAGGGCGCCTTTGCCTGATTTACCATGCCTTTTGGTTAGAAGGAGGAAGGTTTTCTTCTACCCTTCCTTCCTCGAGTTTTGGTTTCCGCTTTGCTTAAGAACTTTCTTTTTCACTATTTGCCTGAGTTCTCTAGGGCCCAGGGACTCCATTCTTTTGTTTATTCAGAGGAGTGGTGACTCTCCTCATGAGAGGCCCAGTGGACCATCCTATCATTCATTCCTGGGGAGAAAATAGTTGGAGTATAAGAAAAGAGCTGTGGCACCCAGCAGGTGAAGAAACCCACACCCACATCATCAAAATGTTGAAGAGAGGAGTAAGGATGCACCATGCAGGTATTTATTTATCACACTTATATTCTGCTATATCACATTATTCACAATAATAAGTGCCTAATCATAGAGCAATACTACATACATATTTAACAGACCATGATCGAGTTCCTATCACAGGTTAGTTTCAATTGAAATATCGGCTTTTAAACTCCAGGTTAACCGGGCAGGTCAAATGCTTTCCCAAACAAAAAGGTTTTGAGATTTTTTTAAAAGTTTTAAAAATCTGTTCTGGATGTCAAGTCTGGCAGCTGGTTACAAGCAATGGGACCAGCTATGGCAAACAGCCTCTCTCTCCTGATTCAGCCAAGTTCACAGTATTTATAGTGGAGACTGTGAAGGTGTGTCCCTGAAACCCCTTCTTAACCAGTGCTGGATCAGGCATCTAGCCTGGTCCACCTTAAAAGCTAGAACACAGGTAGCTCAGTGGTGATATCCCAGATATCAGGAATAAGAGTCTGGGAACAGACAGGGCCAGGGTCTCCAGGAGAAGGCAGCTCCTACGAGAAGGTGAACACTGAAGTTAATCAATGTGAATAATGAAAGTAACTAGCAGATACGGAAGATCAATGCTGAGATGTGAATACTGCAAGCAATTTGTGACTTATGATTAACGACATTTCAGTTACTTCTAAATATCTCTGGGCTGTAATTTCTTGCAGTTTAAGACCTTTTCTATCTTGAGGTCCTTTTTGGCCAGACTTCTTAGGCATTTTTTGTTTTGTTTTGTTATGTTATATTGATACTGCTTGTTTTAATAGGTATGATACTGTGAATGTTTTACTGTACACCGCTTAGGGCATCTGTGGAAGCAGCCAATCATAAATAAATAAATACATTTATTTAACAACTTTTTTTATACCGACATTCGTGGGTACATCATATCGGTTTACAATGAACTAAGAGAAATACAGCGAACAAAAGGGGGGAGGGAGCAAGCGCAACATGGGGGGGGTTGGGATTAACAAAGAAGAAGCAAAGAGGAACAATTGGTTGAATGATTGCAAGTAACATGAAGTATGACATTAAATAATGAAGTGACGGATAATAATAATAATAATAATAATAATAACATTGAAGAAGTTATCCAGGGGGGGGGGGGGGGGATTAACAAAGAAGAAGCAAAGAGGAACAATTGGTTGAAAGTTTACAAATAACAAGAAGTATGATATCTGATCGGGGGTCCCAATTCACGGCACGATTCTGGAAAGCCTTGTGCAAACTGTTCGACATTACTCTAGACTATACTTCAGCCTACCATCCGACAAAGCAACTGGGCCGAATTGCTTCCATGGGCTGAATTCGCCATCAATTCTCATCCAGCAACATCTACTGGATTGTCACCATTTGAAGTGGTTTATGGACGTTCCCCAACACCGCCACTTCCACTGAAGCTCTCAGTGATGTCCCCAGCAGCTCAATCTACTGCTGATGATATCCATAATCTGTGGATTCAGACAAAGGATATGTTGATCAAAGCGAGTGACCGTGCTAAGAAATACTACGATACGCACCATTCGCAAGCCCCAGTCTTCAAACCAGGAGACAAGGTCTGGTTGTCCACCAAGCACCTCAGACTTAAACTACCTTCATCTCGGTCTGCTCCTCGCTACGTGGGACCATTCCCAGTCCTTCAGCGTATTGCCATTGTCACCTACCTTCTGAAGTTACCGCCTGGGCTCAACATTCATAACGCTTTCCACGTTTCACTTCTGAAACCACTCATACTCAGCAAATTTTCTTCCAAACCTCAAGTTCCACCTGTCATCAATGCAGAAGACAACTTGGAATACAAAATCGAAGAGGACCTGGATGTTCGTAAAAGAGGCAATACTTTTGAATACCTTCTGAAGTGGAAAAGTTTCGGCCCCGAAGAAAACTCTTGGGAGCCTCGGACCAATATTCTGGACAAAGAGATGCTTCATCAGTTCCACCTCGCGCATCCTTCAAAACCCAAGCCTGGTACCCGAAGAGGAAATCGCCCTTTGAAGGTGGGTACTGTTGCGACCGTCGCTGCCCGATGTCTCCACTATGCCCACCTTACCTCTTTGGCGACTCCCTCTTTGCCTGTTGGAAGTTTGGCTGCCGCAGCATCATCGTGCCGTTCTCCTCCGACGTCCCTGGACCAGCTAGACGCCACACTCTGCCATGTTGCCCAGCGGCCCCAACTCAAGTACCAGCAGTGGCGCGAACCTCAGGGGCGTCCCCCTGAAGTGACGTCATCTCCACCGGATATTTAAGGTCTCTGAAATCGATAATCGAGTTAGCAAGTAATGGATTCCAACGGAATGGTTTTCTTACGCTCCTAGCTACTTTGCCTCTTGGACTTACCAGGGGTACCCGCTCCTCGGGGGCCTCGTTTCTCTTTGCTTTTCAGATCACAGTCTGGAACCGGTACTCGCTCCTCGAGGGCCCACATACCCGGACTTGCTACTGAATACCACTTCTGCCAGGAAGTCATCGCTGCCCTCAACACCAGTGAGTTACCATCTCTCTCTCAGAGTGTTCCCTGGAACCAGGTACTCACTCCTCGAGGGCCTACTTCTTTCCAGCTCCTGGGCTGCTTCTAAGAGACTATTGTGTGAGTGTTACCATCAAGGTTCTGTTCCTGAACACTGCATATCCTGCCTACTCACTATATCCAGTTTCTCTACAGCTCAGTCATCCAGGATCGCTGTTCCAGTATCTGAGGGACTACAGCCCAGCCGGGCGTTCCAGCTCACTACTGCCACCTCTGGTGGTTCCATATACTGTCTAATAAAAGAACTAGTGTGTGTCTGTCTCCATACTCTGAGCCTGACCGGTGGTCCCTCTCGGGATCTTCCCCCGGGGGCGTGGTCATCTGCCACCGGCCCAAGGATCCACCCACAACTACCTCAAACCCCAACACAAACCATACTGTCTGATGATCACTGGTGCTCAGGTGGGCATGTATGTGGACATCAGAGATATTATATCTATTTGTGAGCACTAGATTGAATGTCACAGCCTCTCTCATGGCTTCCATTACCATTTGTTTGAGCAGAGCCCCTTGAAGGGCATCCACTTTCACTTTACTTCTTGGAGATCCCACAGAAGGGATTCTCCAATCCACATCAGGCAGATTAAAATATTCAACGAGCAGCACTTCTCCCTTTGTTCCCACCTTTTGGATGTCTTTGGCCAGATCTCTGTCCAGCTCTTCTGTCTGAATCAGAGGCTGGTAAACTCCACTAATGTAAATGGAAGCACCATCTTCTTTTTTTAGGACAGCCCATAATGCTTCTTCTCTATCCCAAGTTCCTTGCATTTCAGTTATTTGGATATTGCTTTTCACATAAAGGGCTACTCCTACCCCTGTCCTTCCTTAATAAGTTATAGATTGGGATGGCCTTATCCTAATCATGCAACTTAGTGAATCATGTTTCCGTAATAGCAACAATAAATATTTCTTAACAGCTGATGAATAGAATGTCCAGTGATTACAAACATATAATATTGTTTTTTAAAGTTCGCAAACAGCAATAAAATATTTCAAAACAGTAGACACATCAAACAATAGTCAATAATTAAAACTAAAGCTCTCCATACTTGGGGACTTTAGATTCCAGTCACCCTGAAATTGTCGTGGATTAGTCAACGGTGGGAGATATATACAAACTTTCTCTTTGCTTTCATATATACAGACTCTCTAACACACAAGTTCATTCTCACACAAACTCCCTTATATTCTCTCACACACATGTTCACTGGCTCACATGCTTTCTCTCTCACACACATGCTCACTGGCTCACTTGCTCTCTTTTATGCACACTCACAGGCTCACTGGCTTAAATAGTTCCCTTGCTGAAACATATGCTCATCAGCTCACTCATTCTCTGTTGTTCACACACATGGTCACTGACTCAATCACTCTCGCTCACATACATGTTCTAGAAGACACAACAAGCCCTGCTGTATTATGCAGTGCAATAGAAAAACAGAAACATCATCCTTTCTCACAAAACATCAAGCAATAAAATCAAGAGATATAAAACATTATTCATAATATTAAAACTATACCAATAAAAAGAATAAATATGTCAAAACAGTTGAAAAAAAATCCAATAATTTAAAAAGTCATGTAAATTTGTTTTAATATTTCCCAAATACCAATAAAATATTTCAAAATAGCAAACACATGAAATAACATTCCAAAATTTAAAATAATAGGATTTAAAAAATCTCCTGTTCTCCATACCACATATGAAATAAATAAATACCTGGGATCTTGTGGATTTGGGAAAAGGGGCTGCACAATTTTTATCCTCTCTCCCTCCCCTTCACACACATGCTCTCTCTCTCTCTCATACACATGCAGGCTCTTACACATGCATGCAGGCTTTCTTGCTCTCATATGTGCATGTAGGTTCTCTCTCTCATTCACACACATACTCTCACATGCACAAGCGCTCACTCTTTCTCATGCACACGCAGGCTCTCACATGCACATCGAGGCTTTCTCTCTTATGCTTCTGCAGGCACTCTAATACATGCATAGGTTCTCATTCTCACAAATACACGCAGGTGCTCTTTCTCTCTCTCGCTCTCTCTCATGCACACACAGGTTCTATCATATACACGTAGGTGCTCTTTCTCTCTCACACATATGCAGGCTGTCTTGCTCATACACACACAGGCTCTCGTACACATGTGCAGGCTCTCTCATACCCATGCAGGCTCTCTCTCTCATGCACACATAGGCACTCTGTCTCTTTTGTAAACAGACAGGCTCTCTCACTCATACACATGCAGGCTCTTACACACACACACACACACACACACATACATGCAATCTCTCTCTCCATTACCCACACATGCACACCTCTCAAGACTCCTCCTTTCTTCTGGGCCTTGGCCTTGCTGCTCCTTAGTGCTGGAGAAGAGGTGGGAGGGGGCCATTGCTTTTTACAGTCCTGCAAACCCCAGATGATTTTTTCTTCTAGCATCACTCTCCACTGCAGCCCCGTGGGCTTTTCTTTGGACTATGGTGGGTTGGGTTCCATTGCGGCCCTGCTGAGTTCTTCTTTGGGCCACAGTAGGTTGGACTCTGTTGTGGCCCCGCCGAACTCTTCATTGGGCCACAGAAGGTTGGGCTCCATTGTGGTCCTTCTTCTTTTCTTTGGCCACTTGTGGGCAATCTCAGCAGGAGCTAAGATGAAACCATGTGAATTGAGCGACTGGCCCATCAGGGGATGCCCAATCCCCGAAAGGCCAATCTGCCCTGGCTTGCAGACAAGAGTTTAAACATTGAGAGGTCCATATTCCGTGCCACTTAACTGGAGAAGTTACATATTCAGCTGCGTTCAGTGGCTGGTACTTATCTGGATAACTTTTTATCTGGCTAAAAGTTATCCCTGGATAAGTGTGCGGTGGGGCAGGGTGTTCCGAGATGGAGTTATTTATCTGGCTAACTTTGCCAGATAAGTGCTGATATTTAACCTTATCCAGCTAAATTAATGTATAAGTTAGACCTCCTATTCAGATGATCTAAAGTTACCTGGAGAAACTTATCCAGATAAACCTTATTAGATAGCCAAGTGTATTCTGAGGCCTGGCTGTGCTGTACAATATCTTGGTCAGGTTTGCCAGATAAGTTTGGCTAACTTACACAGCTGTATAGCAGCTGAAATGGACCCCTGAATGTCTATTCCAAAAGCCATCAGGCTCTCAATCAATAAGCTCCACTCAACACGGTGAGCCAATTGTTTATTTTGCTTTATATTTTTGGTTGTTAAATTGAATATTTTACTGATCATGATTTGCATATTTTATACTGTTGTACACTGACTTGGTTGATCGTTGATCAGGAAGATGGTATAAAAAAATACCTTCAAATAAATAAATAGTACCTCCATAGTCATGTTTCCAATGGGAAGTCCCCCACCCTATAGTGCCTGATCCATTTTTGGCAACAAATGTCCCCCGAAAAAGAATCACTAACGAAAGTACTTGTGTCTGCCATACAGAGCAAGAGACATTTGAACAAAGAGTCATCTTCAAGTGCTTCAAGTCATTTAACTGGATAGATCTGTAACTATGGCAGGTGGCAAGTCACTTTGTGATGCATACTATTGCAATAAGACTTTGCCTTTCGTTTAGATACTGGTTTATTCATTTCATTAGACTGTTCCTGCCTCCTGTATAACAGGTATGCAAGAGGATGCTCTCCACATGATAGAACACAACCCTCTGAAAGATATGCCAGGCAAAGGAGACAATATGCCAACGTTCACTTATATTCTAACATCATATAACGTAAGTCTGCAATAGTTGTGGCTTTCCATGATTGCAAAGTATTCATTTATAATCACAATCATCAGCCATCAAGATGTCCTATGATCTGGGTGGACTTGTTGCTTATGAGATCATAATAAATGAGAAGGCTGAGAGGGCGGGCTTAGAGGTCCTCATTTCTACAGAGGGAAAAATAATCCTAACTTTACATGCACAAAGCTGGGTTCCACATTAGGAAAACCACCCAGGAAAAGGATCTTGAGTCTTTGCGTACAGTACGTTGAAATCCTCGGCTCAGTGTGCAGCAATGGTCCTAGAAGCAAACCGAATACTAGGAATAATTTGGAAAGGAATGGAGAAGAAAATGGAGAATATCATAATGCCTCTGTATAGCTCTACGATGTGATTGCACCTTGAGTACTGTGTGCCCCATCTCAATAAAGATATGGCAGAATTACAGAGACGGGCAACCATAATGGTGAAAAAAAAATGTAATGGCTCCCTTATGAAGAAAGGCTAAATAGCTCAGGGGTCTAGACAATCGTGAGTGGATATGATAGAGATTTATAAAATCACGGGTAGGGTGGGACCAGAACATAGGGAATCATCAACCCTTTCAAATAGTACTAGAACTAAGGGACCCTCCATGAAAGTAACAGGTAGCAGATTTAAAACAACTTGGAGCGAATTTGTTGCCAGAGGATGTGGTCAAGGCAACTAGCATAGCTGGGTTTAAAAAGGGCTTGGACAAGATGCTGGAGGAAAAGCCTGTACACAGTTATTAACCAGGTGGCCCCGGGAAACCCACCACTTATCCATGGGAATAAGCCAGAAGAAATTGGATCTATTTTATTGGGATAGCCACAGTTGGAAATCAGGATGCTAGGCTGGATGGACCTTTGGTTTGACCCAGCACGGCACTTCTTATATTCTTACGTCGACAGCTAACTTACATGTTACTACGCAGCTCCAGCTCCTCCGACTTATCAGCGACACCTGTGTAATGCATACATATAATTTAAAAAAATTAAAAATTAAATAAAGAAAAGAACCACGTTTGCTGAAATATTCACTAAATCTTCCCAGAGGTTTTGCTGGTTTCGTTTTTCTTAGCATAAAGTGAATAATAACAACGCACGGCCGGCATGTGCGGAAGCTTCTGTGAAACCAGAGACTAAAATAATACCAAGGTCCAGGCAATGACAGAAACCTCAGAACATGGCTTTGTGACGAGAGGAAAGCAGTCAGGATCCAGACTTTTATTTCTTTGTATGTATTTGGGGTTGCTTTTTTTTTTTTGGAACAGCGTCATTAGCAGCAGTGCTATATTCGGGCTGTGTTTATAAAGCGCTGTATAAATAGGACTGGCGTATTGGGAGAGCATTCTTTTGGGGTGAATAAAGCCATTAGATTGGTGCTTGTGCTTAAAGCTTGTAATTTCTGATTAAATCTGACTGCTAGCACGGTCGACGGGCTTGTGGACTGGCCTTAGCCCACTGCTGCCACTGAAGCCACTGGTGTGGTCGCGTGACGTGGCACCCCACGTGGCTTTAGCAGGGCGGCCGTTATCCTGCAAGCGATTGCCAGGCATCAGAGTACTGAAAATTAAAAAAAGTACGCAAAACAGCTTTATACAGTTTTTCAATTTCCAGGGTTCTTTTTTCTAATTTTTAATTAGTTTTATTTCATGCCGTCTGTTAGATCGTTTTCCATTCCAGTTTCTGAGGGTGTACGGATGGATGGGCTTAGGTTGTATCGTAAGCGTTCGCGTGTATAACAATTCTCGACGTCCTTTTAAAGGCTGCAGCTACCGCGTATCTTGATTTTATTTAATATTTATTTTCTAGTGAAATTAGTGCTTGTGAAAGATGTCCGGCTAACAGCACTGATAACTGAAGCCCTTTAATTATCCACAGCCTGAAAAGAGGCAGTGCAGACTTCCCCACACAGCACTGCGAGTTTGCCTCAACCCCGACAGGTGAGGGACAACCTGTCGGACTGCTTATGGCCCCCCCTCCCAGGTATTGGCGGTCACACTGGGAACCAGCAGCCAGGGATATTCATCTGCACTTGGACAGACAGAGGCTCAGTTGGTAGCAAGAGCTGGCACGGGAGCTGAAGTTGGAGCTTGCGGATGGCAAGGCTGGTACGGAGAACCAGGACCGTGGGCCTAGATCTGGCACCAGCAAGCGGGTCACAAGACCGGAACAAGCGCGCTGGAAGCACGCCGGATTTACAGGCCCGGAACCGGGGTCAGAGCGCGGGTAACAAAGCTGGAGAGATCTATCCGGAGCGGGAGAAAACCTTGATAATAAAGATTCTGCGTGCAGGTGGATCGGAAGCAAGCGGGCGGGATTAGCCTTCAGGTTGCTGCAATCAGTTTCTTCCTTCCCAAGCAATCTCTGGTATGAGCCCCCGGCCCTGGGGAGGGCTTTCTGACGCGGTCTCCTTCTTCTCCTCAGCTGCTTCGATTTGCCTTCGGTTCCCAGCTGCTCTGAGCTTAGGACTCGCGCCCTAAACTCCAGGGCTGACCCCCGTTCCAGCCTCACGTCAAGGTCTCACCCCGGCGCCAGCTCTGGGACTGGCAGAGCAAGTCAGTCTCCGCGCCTGTTGCAGTCCGTGGCCTTCTCCGCTGAGAGCCGTCAAGCGCGAGGACCATTTTAAAAGCCGTCTACCGCCCTGGAAAATACTGACAGAGCAGGACGTGGCCAAGAGGGGTGCGCAATAAACACATACCCGCCCCGGTGTGTGCCCGGGCCAGTGTCACGGAACTTTATGTCTGCTACAGAGGGGGGGGGGGGAGTAAGTTAAGAAAATAAAAGTAACCAGCTGTCCCTGAGGGGCCGGAAGGGTCTGTGGTAACCGGAGGGAGTTCAAGTTATGAAACCGGGGGGGGGGGGGAAGCGGCGGACGAACCGCTGAAACCCCTCTTGTAAAACACCACCACTTGCATGGCAGGAACCTGATATGTGCCAGGCTGGGCACGCAGAAACTTAAAATCGGGCGCACCTGCACGCGCGCCCAGGCTGCTGTTCTGTAACACGCGCGCATAGGTGCAGGCAGGTTATAAAATGGCCGTGTCCCTGGGCGAGTGACGGCACACGCGCGCGGCCCTGTGAAAGTTACCGTCCTAGCCCTCGCAGCAGGTTCCGCGCTCCGCCGAGGAGTAGATGTAAGGGAACCGCCCCTCCCGCCGGCTGCAGCACCAGAGCCTTAACCTTCCCTGGCAACGCCGTGACGAGACGCTGGCCCCCACTGAGGCTGGGATAACTGAAAGGAGCAGACAAGCTTAGAAGAAAAGAGAAAATGAAAAACCGAACCAGGGGACAAAGAGAAAAAGGCAGAAGAACAGAACGTAATGCGGCTCGTGTGCCCCGGTGCTAACGGGTTTTATATTGATAGAGGTTTTCCCCCCTTACGGGAACGGTGTTGCAATATCTGCCGGACGTGCGCAGGATGGTGAGAGGGCAGGAGGTTCTCCTGGAGCCGATGTAGGAATATTCCAGAGCTCTGGGTCATCGGTGTGCCAGGAGGTGTTATCTGCCTTCCTAGGGGGCTCCATCATTGAAGAAAAGGGATAAAAAAACCCCGTGGTTCTACCGAGTCGGGGGCTGTGTGATCCTCTCCACCATCACAGAAGGGAGCAGGAGGAGTGGGGCAGGCATTCAGGCTTGAGGAGAGGAAGCAGAGGGTGCAATACAGCCGGGAGGTTTAAAAGATAAAGCATGTGCTTGAGTGGGGCAGAAACTTATCTGGACCGCGGTCGCCGGTGTGACCTGGCGTGCATACCGCGCATTTCCACAGGGTGGCACACCCGGGGGGGAGGGGGGGCATCAGGCCAGCGGCAACAGGAGCCTAACCCCCCGGCGGCAGAAGAAGGCTTAAAAATGAGAGGCAGATGTTCCCATGCGTGCTTGCACCCCGCGCACAACTTTACCCGGGAGCGCACACAGCTTCCGCTCCCTCCCCCCCCACCTGCAAGCAGGAAGGCCGGTGGGCCATGCTGGAGCTCATCCCAGGCCAGGTGTGTGAACGAGTGAGAGCCTGTGTGTGTGTGTGTGTGTGTGCCTGTGAGAGAGCCTGTGTGTGTGTGTGCCTGTGTGAGAGCTTGTGTGCTTGTGTATCTTGGTGTGCCTGTGAGAGAGCCTGTGTGTGTGTGCCTGTGTGAGAGCTTGTGTGCTTGTGTATCCTGGTGTGCCTGTGAGAGCCTGTGTGTGTGTGTGCCTGTGTGAGAGCTTGTGTGCTTGTGTATCTTGGTGTGCCTGTGAGGGCCTGTGTGTGTGTGTGCCTGTGTGAGAGCTTGTGTGCTTGTGTATCTTGGTGTGCCTGTGAGAGCCTGTGTGTGTGTGCCTGTGTGAGAGCTTGTGTGCTTGTGTATCTTGGTGTGCCTGTGAGAGAGCCTGTGTGTGTGTGTGCCTGTGTGAGAGCTTGTGTGCTTGTGTATCTTGGTGTGCCTGCGTGAGAGCTTGTGTGCGTGTGTGCCTGTGTGAGAGCTTGTGTGCTTGTGTATCTTGGTGTGCCTGTGAGAGAGCCTGTGTGTGTGTGTGCCTGTGTGAGAGCTTGTGTGCTTGTGTATCTTGGTGTGCCTGTGTGAGAGCTTGTGTGCGTGTGTGCCTGTGTGAGAGCTTGTGTGCTTGTGTATCTTGGTGTGCCTGTGAGAGAGCCTGTGTGTGTGTGTGCCTGTGTGAGAGCTTGTGTGCTTGTGTATCTTGGTGTGCCTGTGTGAGAGCTTGTGTGCGTGTGTGCCTGTGTGAGAGCTTGTGTGCTTGTGTATCTTGGTGTGCCTGTGAGAGCCTGTGTGTCACATAGAGGCTCTCACAGGCATGCACAAATATACACATCGTGGGCTGGATTTTCAAAAGGTTACGCGCGTCGGCCCTATTTTAAAAAGGCCCAGCGACGTGCGTAAAGCCCCGGGACGCGTGTAAGTCCCAGGGCTTTACTAAAGGGGCAGGAAGGGGGAGGGGCCGGTGGCAGGGCGAGAGGACTCCAACACAGCGGCCATTGCCGCTGTGTCGAGTGATCGAGTGCCGGCAGTCGGCTGGCGCGCGCAACTTGCACCTGCCTGGAGGCAGGTGCAAAAGGTAAAATAAAAATTTTGGGGGAGGGTTAGAGTAGGGCTAGGGGGGAAAAGGTTAGGGGAAGGGGTGGGAAGGTCAGGTTAGGGGGAAGGGAACGGGGGAAGGAGGGGCGCGCGTGTTATAAAATCGGGCGTGCATGTGTGCGTGCCGGGTAGCGCGCACATGTACGCCCACGCACAACCTTTTAAAATCTACCCCAATGTATCTGTGAGGGAGAGGGAGCCTATGTAGGTGAGACAGTTATTGTGCAATGTGTGAGAGACACAATAAAATGTGGGCGTCCCTACTTCCCCCAATCCATGACGATCTCAAGGTGACTGGAAATCAAAAGATCCCAGGTATGGACAGCAGGAAATTTTAAAATCTTTATTAGTTTTAATTATTTCTGAGGGCCAGAAGATCAAGAAGTACGAGAACTGAGCTAAACTGCGAGTGAAGGCAAAGCCTAACATCCTTGAAGACGCCCATCCGGTGCTTCCACCCACCCTGGGCAGAAAGAGATTTCTCTCTCTCTCTGTGCAGAGACTTTAACTTGGCATTTTTGGCCAGTGGAAGGGGTGGTTCTGCCCATCCAGAGGACCTCCTGGGCACTCTGTTTTTCCCAGGCCCTGGAGGGTAGGTTCCCCTGGCCTCGAATCGTACGAACCTGCACAGACCAAGGAGGAGATTGTAATTTGTTGGCCCATCTTCACGCATTTTCAACAGTGAAAACCTTGACACTGGACACTAACTAACTAACACCTAAAACTCTGCATCAACACTGACAAAACTGAATGTATGCTGATTGAAAAAAGCATCTCTGGTGATCATCTAAACCACCCCATTATCATCGACAACACTCCCATCAATCTAAAAGAACACGTCAAAGACCTAGGAATCTGGATAGACCCCCAACTTAACCTTAAAAAACACATCTCCATGAAAACTAAAGAAGGCTTTCACAAACTATCAATCCTCAAACACTTAAAACCCCTACTAAACCTACCAGACTTCAGAACCATCCTCCAATCCCTGATCTTTTCAAGCATTGACTATTGCAACGCCCTCATGATTGGTCTTCCGAAATCTACTCTACACCCCCTTCAAATTCTTCAAAACGCCACTGCGCGAATTCTCACTGGACTCAAAAGATCTGACCATATTTCACCCGTGCTAAAAGAACTTCACTGGCTCCCCATAGCAAAAAGAATCAAATACAAAACTCTTTCAATGATTCACAACTCTATCCACCACATTGACCACAATTGCCTCAACTCCCTTATACAAATTCACCACAATCAACGCAACACGAGATCTACAATAAAGCATGCCTAGAAATCCCTCCACTCACCTCAGCCAAATTAACTACCACCAGAAAAAGATCCTTTTCAATTGCTGGACCTATCCTCTGGAACACTCTTCCTTCCAATTTCAGACTACTAAACAATACCAAAATGTTCAAAAAACTACTCAAAACTTGGCTCTTCAAGCAAGTTTACAAAGACGGAATAGGTTAAACCAATGACTATGAAAATCTCATACATCCCCCTCCTCCACTTGCCCTAACTCCCACTTTCCCCTCCTTTTTCTCTTTTCTCTTTCTCCTCCTCCAAACCCATCCTCCCCTCTTCCCCTCAACTCTTTTCCCCCACCCTTTACTTATCCAATCATCTCTCTTCCCGAGCATCTTAACCTTCATTCCTCTTGATAATATATCTCTAACCCTCCGTCTGTATTGCTCCCATGAGCTATTACTTGTCCCTGTCTATCTACTGATTTAATTATAAATATGATAAAGTATATCTATGCTTTTTAACAGTTCTGACATATTTAGACCTTTAACTTGCCTATATATATATTATATATATTCATTATAACTTTAACTCTGTTTAAACTGTTCACCTGATTTTCAATGTATGTGTTATTATAAATGTAAACCGGAGTGAAGGCCCCTACCAATACTTCGGTATATAAAAGACATATAAATAAAATAAAATAAATAACGCAGCGGCTCCAGTTGTTTTACTGGGCACGTCCAGCACACACTGGGACATTCGAGTACCCCTCTGCCGGGGACAAGAGCAGGGGACACGAGGGCCTTGGGAGTAATCTCTTCCCCTCAATCACCAAAGGATCCAGGCCCTGACAGGAAGAGTCAAAGCTAGCCTGGGCAGGTCCCAGCCCCGAAGAGTAATACGAATACTGTGTCACGGCCTCCCACCCGTGCAGGACCCGCACACCAGGGTGGGCTTACGCACATACCTTGTCCGTTTCTATCTGTTCACTTTTATTTCTGCACAGAGAAAGTACAGTACGTAATATGAAGGAATAATTTAAGCAACTGGCATAATAGAGAGAATGACAGAGCGCTACAAGGCTTCAGATTTCTATGGGCGCACAGAGGAAATTCTTCTGGCCGCATGGGGCTGCCCACAAAGTGCCCGCGGACGAGCAAGAAATTTCCACAGCGATCTGCAGCTTTTTTACCAGCCTTCCCCCTTGTGGACGCTTCTCCTCTGCTGAGTAATACATAACAGATTTTCTCTGGTTGGGGTTTTTTTTTGTTTTTTTTACAGTTTCACCAGCTCTTCAGAAGACTGCATCACGCTTCATGCTTGCTCCGCGGTCCATGTTCACAGATCACGAATGATGTGCGCCAGAGAGAAATACATCCATAAGAGCCTAGGGGCTGCCATGCTGGCAAGGCCCGTCAAGCCCAGCATCCTGCCTCCCACAGTGGCCCAGCCCGGGTCGCAAGGACCTGGCAGTTCTTTGACCCAGGCAGAAAACGGAGCGAAGCCACAGGAAGGATCCCAGCGACCCAGAGAGCCGGCGTCTTTAAGCATTCATTAGTCTGGTAAAGGTGCGAGTCTCGCTTTTAGGTTTTCTGTGAATTAACAGCATGCACACAGATCCTTTTAGTACCCGGTTAGAGGTGCAGAATCCCCGTGGCCTTTACCCCGGCTCACACAGACAGAACACAAACCCTTTTTATTTCTGTTAAAACAAAACAAATCACGCCTGGACTCAGTTCTTTAGCCCCGTGGAGTGGAAAGTGCCGCATGCAGCCATGTGGAAGCCCTGGGTCTGTTTCTGGTCCGGGCTTCTGCTGGCCGAGCCGGCTGGGGGCTAGGAGATATTGTGGAGGAAGCATACACGAGACCTGGGGGAAGAAGGAAGCTAGACCATAGCTCAACGGTGACACCCAGTAGCTGGACTTCGGGTTCATGTTAGCTGGGAGTCCAGGAGGGAGCCAGAGTTTGTGGGCCCTGCCTGAGGATTGTTGCTGTGATGGATGGGCTAAGCTGGGAGGGGGGGGTTATTAAAACTAGGGGAAACAAAACCCCAGGTGATTTTTAATGGAAGCTCATGGCACCAATGGCACAAAAGCGGCCAATTATAATTGAGGTGGAAGCCAATTGGAGCAAGAGAAAATTACATCCCCATTACCCTCGTTATGTGATAGTGATCATCGTGAGATCACTGCAGGGCAAAATTTTATTTATTTAGATTCTTATATTCTGCTTTTTGCAGCACTTCAGAGTGGATGAGCACAGGACTGAAACTCAGGAAGAATAGGTGCATCCAGACAGCGCTTGAAGAAGGATCCAACCGGAACAGGGTTCCAATGTCCGGGAACAGGACTCAGGAACAGATGCAGACACGGATTCAGTCTTAACTCACGGATGGACATCTGGAGGCTGGATCCGCCAGGAAGAGACAAGGTTGGAACTCCCGGAGCCAGGAACTGGAGAAACTGGGACATCCGAAGGCAGGAACTGAAGAAACTGGAACATCCAAAGACAGGAACCGAAGGAGCCTGGAACATCCGAAGACAGGAACCGAAGGAGCCTGGAACATCAGGGCATGGGACAGACAAGGACGCAGGATCCATCGAGAGACCAGGAACACAGAACAAAGACAAGGGAGTTCCCACGAGGCATGGAGGACCTTGAAAGAGTAAAGATGGACCTCAGAGCCTACTGGATGGAGGAACAGGAACGGAGCATCCAGGAGCAGACAGCTCCTTGTGAAGGTGACGAGGATCTGGTGAAAAGCCCTTTTATAGGGTTGAAGAGGCGACGAGGGACTGAAGTCATTTAGTAGGGCCGCGGGCCCTTTAAATATAGAAGAGAGGCACGGCCGTGCACCCATGGAGAGGCCCGATGCAGGAGGAACAGTGGCAGCGTCCTGCCGCGAAGAGGTAGCCGGCAGCGGCACTCCCGCCACAAGAGAGTGGCGGTTGGTGGTGGCATCCGGGCCGCAAGGGAAGGACTAGCGGCGGCACCCTGCCGCGAGACGTGGCAGGAACGTCGGCAGCTCCCTGCCGCAAGGGAGGACAATGTCAGCGGCGGCTCTGCCCGCCGCAGAGAGGGAGACAGCAGCAGCACTCCCGCCGAATGAAGGACGGCGGCAACGGCAGCAGCACTCGGGGCTGCAGGGAGCAGCAGAGTCGGCGGCCTCCAGGCCGCAAGGAGAGGCAGCAGCAGCGGCACTCCCGCCGCGCGACGAAGGGCGATGTCGGCAGCCTCTGGGCCGCGAGGGAGGTGAGAGGCTGCTTGTGACTAGGCCCGCGAGCAGCATCATAACATCAAGATTACGCAGTACAAGAGCCTGAACCATCGTCCGAAAATCATCGACCGATAATGTAACTTTAATGGTCAAATCATCCTCAATTTAAAAAAGGTTATTTTTGCAATACTACTGATTTGAGCCCTTTTAAAAAAGGGTAGAATGTAACACCACTTCTAAATGACATGCTTTATTACTCCACTCTACAGAATGGACTAGACAATTTAAAATCTGCAAGCAGAAGTGGAGAATTTTACCTAACCACAGAATTACTGATTTACTATGGTTTATGACAAGTTCACGCACACCCATCCAATTATTAATGAGCCCAACTATGTGATAGGTCAGCATAGGGAAAATCATCAGCAACTAAGCTAGGTATGTTAAATTGCACTTTAATCGGCATAATATTTAAACAAATACTCAAGAAAGTCCATAGCTTCTGCTAGGGATCGGATGTAAGCATTCAATAATACAGACAATAATGAGGATCCCCTAGAGAAGGGGTACTATGTTGAACTTGTATTGTTAAATCTGTATTGCTGCTGCCACCAGACCAAAAATGACTGAAACCATCGTAACACTGCTCCATCCAAACCCAGCCCACGCAGTTTCATCAACAAATTAGCATGGAGTATGGTGTCAGATGCAGAGGCGATATCCAACTGAGCAAGTTTTCCCTTTATTTACAATCAAATTCCTCGTGTACGTTGTCTAAAAGAGACACTAGCACACGTCTCCGTCCCATGACCTCTGCGGAAACCAAACTGATCCTTACGCAGAATATCGTCTTCCAGAAAATCTTCCAATATTTTGCTAAGAGAGCAAAGATTAGAAACCAGCCGATAATTAGACAAAGTCAAACATGATTCAGAACATTTTTAGAGTGCAGGCTCAGTAATTGCCTGCTTTAATGTAATAGGCACATCACCTGAATAAGAACATAAGAAAATGCCATACTGGGTCAGACCAAGGGCCCATCAAGCCCAGCATCCTGTTTCCAAAAGAGGCCAATCCAAGTCACAAGTACCTGGCAAGTGCCCAAACATTAGATAAATCACAAGCTTATTAATTACAGTCATAGCAGTTTATGGATTTAACCTCTAGGAACTTATCTAAACCTTTTTTAAACCCAGTTACACTAATTGCCATAACCACATCCTCTGGCAATGAATTCCAGAGCTTAACAGGAATTGATTAACAATACTGATCAAAATGCCATCAGTAGAAGGCATAATGTTCTTCAATAATCCAAAAGGACAATATCTTGACTTACACACTTCCCCTCACACGTATGTTCGTACATACGCGTCCCTTCACATGCACCCATACATGCACTCATACACAGAGCTGAGCACGAGCTCGGGATTTCCACGCAGGCTTTCGGTTTTGGAGTGCATGCGTTTGCACGGTGCGTTACGCCTGCTTTCCCAGCCGCTGAAACCGCTGCGCGGTTGTCCCCGCAACGTGCCCAGTACAACCTGCCAATTTTCAAATCAGGCCTATGTGCATCAGGTCTGCTCTGATAATTCCGGGTGCTTTTCATTCACAGACTTTAGCCCTTCGTGGGCCACTGAAAGTTCTCCTTCATGGCTTCCGTTGTAAATAACTGCGAGTCCCTTGCCTGCCTACGAGGAAGGTCACTTGTGAAACCATGCTTGGCTAGATTGCTTGTAACTCTTCACCCCGCAATGATTAAATCATCTCCGAGTATTTTCAAAATATGGGCTTCAGTGCAGGTGGAGCCCTGGAAGCAGTTTCTCCTGCCTCTCAGGGTCAATCTTCATCAGCATCTTTATGCAAATTTACATTGCTCTTCTCCCACATCCTGAGAGGGACAAGGCTCTATCCACAGTGAATATCCTCTGCACGGGAGGGACCTTTTGTTGGATTTACCTATTTTGGTTACTCTAAAAACCTGTTCCACTTGAAAACACTGAAATTAAGCCGTCGGAACGGGAGGATCTTTGCCTTGAATTATATCGATACAATAACATTTTGAATCAGAAAGCTGGAAATGAACTCTCTTAATCTGGATTTCAGCAGGGGTTATATTTTTCCATGCAAAACCCAAGGCTTGGAACTGTTCAGCAATAAAGAGAGATTCTGATCATATGGAGGCATTTAAGCAGCAGGGGAGGGAGTAAAGTTGATGCTGAACCACTGTGAAAAACCAACACTTCTGTGCCGCTGATTGGAAGGTAAAGATGCTAATGTGGTTAAATTATGGAGTATGCTGATGTCTGGCACTGGTGCAAGCACTTCAGTAAATATTATTCAGATGAGGACAGATGAGCTTGTGGAGGACATTCGTGTGTCTCATCATTCAGAATTGACGAGATCCCAGTTCTGAGGTCCTGGCTTGGCCTGGCTTTCGGTTATCTTCTTGTGCTCATTGAGGAATTTCCTGGTTGCCAGTGGGCGTTTACCTTCTTCTGGATCCCTACAATTAATTGGTTAATAAAGATAGATTGACATGGGTTGAACTCTTTGGACTGCCATCTTCTTTTGGCTGGGGGTCAGGGGGGTAATAAGGAGCCTTCCCACTGTTATGACCACAGGCCGTAGCCGTCCGCGGCAGGCTCAACTCACGGCATGTCTCCACTTCCAGTTCTCCACCACCGCCGCATTCCTCCCGGCTCTCTGCACTCCAAGTGGCGGCTGGGACGCCGCCGACCAGCACTCCCATTCTGGGCCTCTCTAGGCGCGCGGGCTATCTGCCCTTCCTTTAAAGGGCCTATGGCGGGAACTCCGGGTTCGTCCCGGGTGATGACATCATTGACTCGGTATATTTAAGCCTCACCTCTAGCCACCACTAACCGACTTGGCAACTGGTTCCACGGTTCCTATTGGTGCCATATTCTCTCCACGAACCGGTTGTTCCTGTCGTCGGATCTCAGCGCTTCTCCTTCCGGGTTCCTTTCTCAGCACCTCCCACTCCGTGGGTTCTGGTTCAGCGCACCCTAACTGGACTCTCTCTGCCAGCGCTTCCCGGTTCTCGGGGCCAGGCTCAGCACCATTCTACTTGTGAGCTCCAACCGCAGTGCCCGCAGCTTCTGGGAATCCCCATGGTACGTCTCCTTGAGGACTTTTGCTACAGAGCCTTCTCTCTTCGGGAGTTGGCTCAGCGCAGTACACCTGGGTCTCGGTGCCCCGCTCCTCGGGGCTTCTCTCTGCGCTGCCACTAGAGGTCCCTGTCCTTGGCTTGCCGTCTCCCGGGCAGTACCCCTGCCCTGCTACCCTCCAGGCACCTGCTTCAGCGGGTCTCCCGCTCTAGCCTTTATCCAGCGGTCTGCAGTTTGTGTCTCTTCATCTCCTCATCTCGAGGCCACTCCCACGAGGTCCTGCTCTACTCTCTTCAGAGCTGCAGTGGTCTTGCACCCCCCTCTTTCTCCTCCCGCCTCCTGGAGGGCTCCTGTCTCGAACTGTGCCTAACCTCTCTGACGCTCACTCGCCTACCCTCTCCGGGACCAGCCACACGGGGCGCTCCTAAGTCCTGCCGGCACCCAAGGACTCAACCTGCAGGGAACCAGGGTCGGTACAGGTGAAGTCCCAGCTCGCCTCTGTTCCCGGCCAGCCTTGCCTCCCGACGGTGGGGACCTGTGGGGCCCAACTCCTCAGGTAGCCAACAACCCCACCTCGTTCCAAGGGTCCACAATTCCTAAACACCCACAGCTCATTTCCAAAGGGGAAACCGCTGCCCATGCGCGGAACGCTAGCACCACGGATCCACCTCTGTCGTGGCGGCAGTGAAGGGAGCGCAAAGCACACGCCAGAAATCACGGACGTGATTTCCCCATCCCAGCCTAACTCCAGCTCTCGCCCTCGGCACTGTAAAAGCGTGTGCGCTTGTACCTGCATGGATGGAAGCAATAATTAGCCCTCATTTTTATGCAGATAAATGCAGGTTTGCCGTATAAAAACTTATGACTATTGCATTCCTAAATACAGTAATGAATCCAGTGTCTGAGAAATGAGTGGCACCCGCTCAGACATGGTTTACACTTGATATCGTGATCACCGACAACTAGTAAACATTCTAAATTAATATTGAGAATTTCTTAATGCATTTCTTTTAATTTTTGGCTGGAATGATATGTAATTTATTAGCCAATAAAATTGCCATTGTAATAATACCATAATTTATTTATTTATTTATTTATTTTTGGTTTTTATATACCGGAAGTTCCTGTATAATATACATATCACTCCGGTTCACAGATAACAGAGATAACTATCGCCGGGATGGCGGTTTACATGGAACATATCGAACAGTAATCTATTATAAAGTAGAATACAAACTAAGATCTACTAAGAACACATAAATAAAGCAAATAAACATTACAAAATTGCTGTGGTGTGGGAGGGTTGTTATAATGTAGTAGGGAAAGACTAATACACAAAGTGTCACAGCAAATATATAGCAGGCATGGCTGAGTTGGTCCATTTATGAGCTTTGATCATCTCGGAGGATCCAGTGCAATAAGGTGCGCTCAATATGGCACAGTTCTACCCTCAGTTATGTGGTCATTTTTTGTGTGCAAATTTTAATCCCACTGCAGCAAGATTTGTGCCCCCAAAAAAGTGCATGCAAAACTGTGTGTAGCACTTAGCGCCCTCACATGGAAAGCCCATGCTAATGAAGGCATTAGCCATTAGCTTAAGAACATAAGAACATGCCATACTGGGTCAGACCAAGGGTCCATCAAGCCCAGCATCCTGTTTCCAACAGTGGCCAATCCAGGCCAAAAGAACCTGACAAGTACCCAAAAACTAAGTCTATTCCATGTAACCATTGCTAATGGCAGTGGCTATTCTCTAAGTGAACTTAATAGCAGGTAATGGACTTCTCCTCCAAGAACTTATCCAATCCTTTTTTAAACACAGCTATACTAACTGCACTAACCACATCCTCTGGCAACAAATTCCAGAGTTTAATTGTGCATTGAGTAAAAAAGAACTTTCTCCGATTAGTTTTAAATGTGCCCCATGCTAACTTCATGGAGTGCCCCCTAGTGTTTCTATTATCCGAAAGAGTAATAACTGATTCACATCTACCCGTTCTAGACCTCTCATGATTTTAAACACCTCTATCATATCCCCCCTCAGCCATCTCTTCTCAAAGCTGAAAAGTCCTAACCCTCTTTAGTCTTTCCTCAGAGGGGAGCTGTTTCATTCCCCTTATCATTTTGGTCGCCCTTCTTTGTACCTTCTCCATCGCAATTATATCTTTTTTGAGATGCGGCGACCAGAATTGTACACAGTATTCAAGGTGCGGTCTCACCATGGAGCGATACAGAGGCATTATGACATTTTCCGTTTTATTCACCATTCCCTTCCTAATAATTCCTAACATTCTGTTTGCTTTTTTGACTGCCGCAGCACACTGAACCGACGATTTCAATGTGTTATCCACTATGACGCCTAGATCTCTTTCTTGGGTTGTAGCACCTAATATGGAACCTAACATTGTGTCTTCTGTAACTTGCTCTTTGCTAACCTGCTGACTCGTTTTTCTCCCCGGCAATCTCTTCAACATTCAGCTGCATGACTTCTCTGTCTTTAACCTCGCTATGATCATGTAACCCCTCTTCTCAGGTCACTACATTGGCTCTCTGTCCTCTTCCACCTACAGTTCAAGCTTCTCTCCCTCCCCTACAAATGCATTCACTCTGCAGCTCCTCATTTTCTCTCTTTTCTTTTCCTTCCTCTTCAACGCCATTCACCAGGCAAGTTGCCTCCTCTGTGTCTTTCTCCACCACCGCCACTTTTCAATTCTGTGCTTTCCAACTTACTTTGCCGAGTGCCTGGAAGAGACTTCCTGAGTCCATGTGTCTTGTTCCCTCTCTGGCCATATTCAAATCCAGTTTAAAAACTCGCCTTCTTGGGGGCGGATCCAAGATGGCCGCTCGATAGACTCGCTCGGCGTTGGATCCCTTGGGCGTGTTTACTTTGAGTCTCTTTTCTTGCTGCATTTTACCTGCGATGGGGAGAAAACGCAAACCAAAGCGGAGAGGTGCGCAGGCCTAACTCGTGTTTTCTTAGCGCTGGAAATTTCACTCCTGGTCAGAGGAGGAGTAAAGTTTCTAGCGCTAGTGCAAGTCTACAGGCGGAAGCTAGAGTTCCATGTATTAGCATACCATTAGCTTACTGCACTGGACGCTAACCAAAAAATGTAGCTTGTGCTTAAGAAACTGAGCACTGTACTTTGGTGCACAGTTTTAATGCTTGGTTTATTGCAATGGCCTCTGAGTCAGGAGACACCTGATGCTATTCTGTCTGTCCGGGCTATAGCCGCCTCTGTCCTGATGTGACTTTGGCGAAATCCGAGTTCTGACTCATAAAGATCCCAGCGGTCTTTTCTTGACTTCAGTCCCCATTTTCAATCTCAGCTTGTTAATCAAATCTTCATGTATGGTTTATTGCCAGGAATGAATAAAAACTGAAAAAAGCAATAAATGGGATATGCATTTAGGGAGCTTTACACAGCTTGTTGTACCATTCAGGGGTATTAGGCTGTGAGACGGAGAGAGAGAATCTGAACAAAATGGGTAAATGGCCATCGAGACTATAGACCAGTGGCTGGTTCACAAATCTCGTCCTTGAAGACCCCCAAAGAGTAACCAAAATATGCAAATCACCTTGGCTTTTTAGACCAAATGTATTAGTATAGTCAGGAATATTTAGCATGGATATAGCTGTCAAGGATCAGATTCTGAGAACTACTGCCAGAGAGAGAGAGAGAGAGAGAGAGAGAGATTGCTTTTGTATTGTGTAATTGTTATAATCATCACATTTCTTTTCTAGGTAAGATGAAAAATGAAAATATAACCACAAATTATGGATTTCTATACATGATAGACATGGCTGAGGAAACTGGACCAAAATCTAAGGCGTGTCATGCTGATCATTGCCAGGTCATAAAGCATGACATGTGTGGCACAGCGTCCAAGTTATGAAACAGGATCCAAGACACGACCTTGGACGTGGGATGTGATGGATGAAACAAACCGGGTCATGGACTGGGGCATGAGCTAACAATCGTGCAGGAGATCGCACGTTCTCCCAGGACACGGTGCAAGGCAAAATCCAGGGCATGCAATATGATTCAGGATATAAACCAGGCCAGGGACAGGGACTGGGAACTGAGCCAATAGAAAGGATTCGATCCAGGATGCAAACTAGGACTCTGCACCCTGCAGTCGTACGATGTAGCTCGCTCCAACCAGGGCACTCGGGAATTAAAAACCTGCAGTCTGATTCCACATTCCCTTGCACTTATTTGTTTTTCCTTCGGTGACATTCTCCAATTCAGAGTACATTTCAATAAATTACAAACTAATTCCAGAAGTACATGTTTCATTGTAAATGATGAGAAAATCAAAATATTGAATAAGGGGTCAGATGGAGCCATTCTGAGTAGCTGATGGAAGGTAAAAATCATCCTGTGAACCATATCATATACATCATGGTGAGGAGTTTAAACACGATAGAGATGAGAGAGGGAAGGATATGAGGTTAGCTGCATAATTCCAAAGGAGTTGGAAAAGGGCAAGCGATTGAATCAGGAAGACCAGCTAGAATAAAATATGCAAATTGTAAATGGGGCAGAATAGGAGTAGGCAGCTTGAGTCAGACAAAAGCAAATTGCAAGTTTTTGTGGATCTGAAACAGCAGATATCAAACCCTAGAAGAGGGCCCAGCTGTGAGGCTTGAGAGAAAGGGTAGGATCCAAAGTGACACTGAAATTTTGGGCCAAAGGTGTGATGGGTAGGAGGGGAGGGGGTGAAACCTGGAGGAAGGACGGGAGTTGAGAGTGAATGTAGAAAAAGAGCACCTTAACTACAGGAAATATGAGGCCATTCACTTAGAAGCAACCATAAGACAAGTACAGAGTTTAGCGGAGATGAAATTCTAGGCACGAGAATGCTACATCCCTAGAATTTAGTATCATCAGCACAACAGTTGGAAGAAATGATTAATAACACTTTAGTAAATGATGGCAGATAAAGACCAAGTGACCCACAGAGGCGTGACTGCGGGTAGGATAGAACTCCTTATTTAAGTCGTTATTTTGTCGTCTACACCTCTTTGGTTCTTTAAAATTCTGGATAAAGGAACATGTAACTTCTCGTAATCCCACTTTTCAGGGCACTCCCAGAAATCGTTAAGGGGCCACCTTCAGATGCTGCAGGGGTGGGGGGAAGCCCTAGATTTGGATTCTTTCATGGGGGGACAGCGAAGCTGTAAGACCCAAGGGGATTATGCACACAGAGTGTGCTTCCAAATCAAATAACAAACCCCTCCAAACCTTACTGGTACAGAAAACAGAAAATACCGGTTTCAGAGTGTCACACAGTCCATCAGCTCACATTTATAATTCCCATGCAACCTGAGCAAAAGTAGCAGTAACACTGAGTCGTCTTTTCACGCCCAATGGGGAAAGTTCTCCCATCCAACCGCTTATATCAAGACATAGCTGGTTAGGTTTTAAAATAAACGGGTTACACGCAGCTGGATAACTCCAACAGGAAGTTTATCCCGCTGAATATCCAGAAAATGTTCTCTGGCTAACTTTAGCTGGGTAAACTGCCTGCTTGTTGGCTTAGACTAGGATACCTTTCAAAGCAGTTAGTATGCGCCCACTTATGCGAGCATCTGGGCACACAAACACATTTACCACAGTATTTTATAACCTGCGCGTAAGTGATATCCACAGGTTACAAAATACGAGTACACGTGCGTGCAAATATGCTCATGTATTTACAAACCGCGAGCTGCACAAGTTCAGACACTTATCCGGATAAGTATCGGCACTTATTCTGATTTATCCAGCTAAGTAGCGGCACTTAGCTGGTGTGTTGATCGGGGGAAGGATAGACAGGAGGTAACAGCTGACGACACCTGACTCATACGTTAAACCCCAGACACTATGAGCAAGGCACGGAGAAAACGTCCTAGAACACCTCTAAAGATCCCTGAGACTACATTTCCCAGGAGGCCTAGCTTCTCTCAGGGGCTCAGTCACAGGGGGCAGGAGAGGCAGACCAGGTGGAGGAAGCCAAAAATACAGAAGGGACTCCAGAACTCATGGCTACTTCCAATTGAAACGGAGTTTAGGTGAGACTTAAGGGCCGAGACTTGGCAGCCCAGGTTTAAGGAATCTGCTAAGCCAGAGACTTTTTCCTGGTTTAGGGCTTGTCTGGGATCAGGGGGAGGTTGAACCCCAGCAGTGCACCCTAGTTTTGGCCCTGTGGAAAGATTGTGGGGTTTTTTTGCTGCAAAGGCGCTGCTTTAGCAGCCTTGCTCTGCTGATTAAATAATTAGGCAAGTCTGGGGAAGAGAAACCTTTGCTCGGTGGAAGCCTGGGTTGTTGAATCCTGCTGGAAAAGTTTTTTGTTTTTTTTTCTTTTTCCTATTGCCTTGGACGCTTAACTGACCCTGCCAACTGCAGTAATAAACAAGCCAGAGAAGAGGAGAATTTCTTACTGGCACCGGGGAGTAATTGTGTCTTTTGCACCTCCTCTTCAGAAGAGCGAGCGCTTCCTCAGACCCCCAGGGGGCCCTGAGGGTAACATTAAGGAGTCACGTTTTGGGAAAGGGGGGGGGGGGGGCGTTTAAGATGATCCCAGCTCTTTGTCCCACCGTCTTTCTGCTGCTTCACTCATATATTTTGTCTCCGCTGATTACGGACTAAAGAATCTACATAAGTCGGTTCATTGTTCGAAGACCCCCCCCCCCCAGTCGTGACGCCCCCATTCCCCCATCACGGCAGCAGGGGCCGGGGGAGGTGGCAGTACCGACGTGAACCATCAATCTGGGCTTTGGGGTAAGCCTGAGACTGTGTCCTGTGTGACAGGATAAGGCAGTGCTTGCCATCCTCTTTCCTCCTGAGGCCCTACGAACGACCCATGGGGATGTCTTTCCCCCGTGATCATCACAGCCGGATAAGGCTGAAAAGTGCTGCTTGTCCATCCAAGCTGTGCTTTTTGGACTTATCCGAGCAGGTAAGATAGCTGGATAAGCCTAGAAAAGTGCTGCTTAGCCAGATAAGTCTTATAATGCTACTTATGTGGCAAAGGCAGATAGCCAGATATTTCTAAAAAGTGCTACATATCCGGCCAGATCTGATAGCCAGATATGTAGAGCTTTTAGACTTATCCAGCTATCTGACTTAGTGTTTCAAGACTTAGCTGGCTAAGTGGCACTATCTTGCATATCCAGATAAGTCCAAAAAGCACTACTTAGATGAACAAATACCGCTTTTCAGATTTATCTGGCTAAGTGCCACCACTTAAAAGTTACCCATCTAAATGGCAAGTCTGGCATTTTCCGCCAATTATCTGGCTAAAGTCTAGCTGGATGACTAGATAACTCTGATATTCAGAGTTAGCTGGAAAACTTATTCGGCTAGCTCTGGTCATGTCGCTGACCTGTCCTAAAGTTAGCTGGATAAACATATCCAGCAAGATAGCTGGGTTTATTCATCACCGCTGAATATCCCAGCTAAGTTAACCGGATAATTGCATCCAACTAACGTGTCGCGCTCCAGGGCAGCTGAATGCGGACCTCGTTGCTCCCGCGCGCTGGATGTGTGGTTTTGGGGCATGGGTTCATGAGGGTGCCCATTGCTGTGAGGTATCCAGAGGAGTGGCTGTCTAATACGCCTTTGTATGTTACTGCAGACGAAGTAAAGTCATTCGTTTTCCTCCCAGGAGAACAGCCAGAATGCATGTGACAACTAGAAAAAGATGGAGATGCTCTTATGTGTGTATTTACCTCAATTTAAAGAACTGGGTTTACATTACAGATACGGGATGGTGAGAGAGTCCTCCAAACCCTAGCACTGAGAGTGCTTTGTATCCTGGGGGAAAGAAAGCCATGTATTTTTTGTGTCATGCAGTGGGTTGCAGATGGGCAACTGTACATATTCTCATTATTATGGCCTTTTTCCTGCTCACGTTGCTGATATTTGAATTTCAGGAAACCGCAATTTGGAGACATGGTTATGATGACACCATGTGTGGCTTGGTGTGCCCAGGACAGAAGAGGTGACCACTGGGTGTAATCCTTTTCCTGGGAGTGTTGGTAGCGTGCTCTGGTTATGCTCCCTGTCTGGCAGCCCGATATTGGAAGCTGCTGGAGTACTGCCAGCAGAAAGCTTTTAAAGGTTTTTTTCCATTGATGCACTGTTCTTCGAGGACGACGTCTGCCAACGATAGAAACGGGTTAAATACTCCCATAAAGACATAGGTTTGTTGTTTTGCTGTGGCTTCTTATGTTTGCTGTAACAGCTAAAGTTTGTGCAGGTGTCCCATGGGGGGAGGGGAGAATGTAGAACCCCCCCCCCGGGGCAGAGCAAACCACGTGCCACGGGACTCTGCGTGGTGGCGGCAGGGCCCGGCTGCAGCCCAGATCCGTGGGGCATGTTTGGAGCTGTTTTTAACCCCCTGGGTTTCCTGGCCCTTACACCGCTGGCTGTTCAGGATAGGATGGTGGGGGGAGAGTTTCTGTTCCGTCTCGCAGCCAGGGGTATGGACTGTGGTGACTCTGCTTTTGGAGAGTCCGTTTCAGGTATTTTTGCCAGTTTTTGCCTTTTGGCTCTGGAAAAAAAAAAAGATTTGCCTATTACCCTTCATCCCAGGCTCCCGGCCCATCCGGAAACGAAAGTTGTTTTTCAGCTGGAGACCCCCCCCCCCCCCCACTGGAGTTTCCCCCCTGGGAAAAGAAAAGATGAGAGAGTTGGGATTGTCTGGGCTACCAGGGCGCCTCGGGTAATTTTGTTTTCGGAAGGGGATTCTAACCACGCCTGCGACTCTTTACTTCCCCCATTGCCCTGGAGGCCGGGAGAGAGGATTATAAATAAAAAAATAAATAAATATTCCTGGGACCCTAAATACCGAGCTACACCTGCACAGATAAAAGAGAAGTTTTGAAAAGCCGAGTCTGGGCTTGGATATAAAGGAGTAAATGTGTAGGATGGAGGGGATGCAGCAATAAAGTTTAATTGTGCTACACCCCTCCCAGAATGTTCCAGCACCTCCACCTCCTTATAGAGCTCACATGGCAAGAGGGGCCCAGAGGTTTATCTTCCCTCCCCCTCCATGTGGACAATCCAGTGCTCTGGGGCTGTTGGGACAGTGCGAGGGCTTAGCCCCGGCACTGACCATGACCCCTGCCTTCTTGGATGGTAGCAGACGAGCGGCTTAACATGCAGTACAGCAAACATAATGACCGTCTGTCCTGAAAGACCAGACATGTGCTTTTAAATCTTCCACTGAAGGTACATCGATGTACTGAAATCATACGGCTTTGTGTACTCCGTGTCTACGTGTGTGCCCATAACCTGATGGTCAGGGGGTATATTCTGTCCTGAAAATAGGGTCTGTGGTGGTCAGTGGTTGATCAGATGTAGTAGTTGAGCTGGGGATGAAACTCCGCTGGGGAAAGGTTTTCTCCCGTACATTGTCAGAATCCCCTACAGAATCTCTGACCCCCGCCACACCTTCCTCACTCTGCAGAGGCCATTCATACGGATGCTTAAACTGTGCCTCCAAAGCAGGTCAGACACAGAAAGGTATTTACAAGTCCTCAGCCACAGGGAAACATAAGGGTTATACGCTTCCTCTCATAACAGCAGCAGCAGAGATCCCACTGCTTCCAGAAACACAGGTGGAAATCTCTGGAACTCAGATGTAATCACAAGGCGGAGTTCATGCCCCCAAGAGCTTAGAATCATTCCAGGCCAGCATTTGTGTTCAGGACCTAGAACAGTTTCTTTCTTCAGGCAAATGCACGCCCTAAGTCCCAAGATCCATAATCCAAGCGGTTACCTTTGTAGAGGGTAATTTTCAAAACTTAAGTACATACTACCTCAGAATTACTATTTCATAGGGTCCCACAGAATTCAAATTGTAGACACTATCTGTACATAGAGGTACTGCACTGTTGCATACATACTATCTGTACGTAAAGGTATTTCTGTGTTGTTTTCTTTGAATACAAGCCACCAAAGCTTCACGTCCTTCCTGGGTCTGCGCTCTCTATCCAGCGTTCACAAGCTGGTGCTCTCAAAATTTGTTACACAGAAGTAAAATTAAGATAAATGCACACCAACGAGTTGTGACAAAAATGTGGTTAATTGCATTAGAAAGTTAGATACCGACAAGAGATCATAGTTAGTCATTGAGGAGTTAAACAAGGGGAAAAAAAAACACCTGTTCATATTTACCTGAAGGGGAATTGTGGAGAATTTTAGAATATCCTGAAGAGCCTGGAATGATAAAGAGTTAACACAAAGAATCAGATTTTCTTGGATTAAAGATGAAATTACAACACGTGTTCTCCTTTAGAAAAACTGAATAAGGAAAATACTTATCTGATAATATCTTGGTGAGAAGTAATTCTTGTAAAGGAACCAGTTTCTATTCAAAACACTGTGTTAAAGAAATCAGAGTGAAATATAAAAAATTGTTTTGTACATCAGAAGTAAAATATTTCTCATTGAAAATAGTGAAACAATTGAAATGTTTGTTCTCTTCAATAACTGAACTTGTTTCCAGATGTAAAGAACCTAACAAGTTATCCATTTGCCAGTAAAATAAAACTATCAGTTTAATTATAGAAGTGCCTTGGAGTTCATTTTTGTATTTTAACTTTGTAACGGTGAAAAAACTCTGGGTGATCAAAACTACTTCACAACATTTTTTAAAAGTGAAAACCCAAAATAGCCTAACCTTCTGGCTACCAACCTGACAGTGCCAGAAGTGGCTTTGTGCCCAGCGGTGTTGACAGTAGAGAAACCAGTGGAGGTAACATTTTCCATCATTTATTCTACTCCTAGGCTTAAGGCCAAGGGGAGCCTGTGTTTGGCTCTGTGTGTGTGTGTGTGTGTGTGTGTGTGTGTGAGAGAGAGAGAAGTGGAGCCTGGGTTTGGCTGGGGGTGTGTATGTGTGTGTGTGTGTATGAGAAGGGGAGTCTGAGTTTGGCTGGGTGGTGTGTGTGTGTGAGAGAGAGAGAGAAGGGGAGCCTGAGTTTGGCTGCGGGTGTGTATGTGTGTGTGTATGAGAAGGGGAGCCTGAGTTTGGCTGGGGGTGTGTATGTGTGTGTATGAGAAGGGGAGCCTGAGTTTGGCTGGGGGTGTGTGGGGGTGTATGAGAAGGGGAGCCTGAGTTTGGCTGGGTGTGTGTGTGTATGAGAAGGGGAGCCTGAGTTTGGCTGGGTGTGTGTGTGTATGAGAAGGGGAGTCTGAGTTTGGCTGGGGGTGTGTGTGTGTATGAGAAGGGGAGCCTGAGTTTGGCTGGGTGTGTGTGTATGAGAAGGGGAGTCTGAGTTTGGCTGGGTGGTGTGTGTGTATATGAGAAGGGGAGATTGAGTTTGGCTGGAGATGTGTGTATGTGTGTGTATGAGAAGGGGAGCCTGAGTTTGGCTGGGTGGGGTGTGTGTGTATGAGAACGGGAGCCTGAGTTTGGCTGGGGGTGTGTGTATGTGTGTATATGAGAAGGGGAGCCTGAGTTTGGCTGGGAGTGTGTGTGTGTGAATGAGAACGGGAGCCTGAGTTTGGCTGGGGGTGTGTGTATGTGTGTATATGAGAAGGGGAGCCTGAGTTTGGCTGGGGGTGTGTGGGTGTGTGTATGAGAAGGGGAGCCTGAGTTTGTGTGTGTGTGTTTGTGTGTATATGAGAAGGGGAGATTGGGTTTGGCTGGCGATGTGTGGGGGTGTATGAGAAGGGGAGCCTGAGTTTGGCTGGGGGGGTGTATGAGAAGGGGAGTCTGAGTTTGGCTGGGTGTGTGTATGTATGAGAAGGGGAGCCTGAGTTTGGCTGGGTGGGTGTGTGTGTATATGAGAAGGGGAGCCTGAGTTTGTGTGTGTGTGTTTGTGTGTATATGAGAAGGGGAGCCTGAGTTTGTGTGTGTGTGTTTGTGTGTATATGAGAAGGGGAGCCTGAGTTTGGCTGGGGGTGTGTGTGTGTGTATGAGAAGGGGAGCCTGAGTTTGTGTGTGTGTGTTTGTGTGTATATGAGAAGGGGAGCCTGAGTTTGTGTGTGTGTGTTTGTGTGTATATGAGAAGGGGAGCCTGAGTTTGGCTGGGGGTGTGTGTGTGTGTATGAGAAGGGGAGCCTGAGTTTGTGTGTGTGTGTTTGTGTGTATATGAGAAGGGGAGTCTGAGTTTGGCTGGGAGTGTGTGTGTATGAGAAGGGGAGTCTGAGTTTGGCTGGGTGTGTGTGTATATGAGAAGGGGAGTCTGAGTTTGGCTGGGAGTGTGTATGTGTGTGTATGAGAAGGGGAGTCTGAGTTTGGCTGGGAGTGTGTATGTGTGTGTATGAGAAGGGGAGTCTGAGTTTGGCTGGGTGTGTGTATATGAGAAGGGGAGATTGGGTTTGGCTGGCGATGTGTGGGGGTGTATGAGAACGGGAGCCTGAGTTTGGCTGGGGATGTGTATGTGTGTGTATGAGAAGGGGAGCCTGAGTTTGGCTGGGGGTGTGTATGTGTGTGTATGAGAAGGGGAGCCTGAGTTTGGCTGGGTGTGTGTGTGTATGAGAAGGGGAGCCTGAGTTTGGCTGGGGGTGTGTGTGTGTATATATGAGAAGGGGAGATTGAGTTTGGCTGGAGATGTGTGTATGTGTGTGTATGAGAAGGGGAGCCTGAGTTTGGCTGGGTGGGGGGTGTGTGTATGAGAACGGGAGCCTGAGTTTGGCTGGGGGTGTGTGTATATGAGAAGGGGAGCCTGAGTTTGGCTGGGGGTGTGTGTGTGTGTATGAGAAGAGCCTGAGTTTGTGTGTGTGTGTTTGTGTGTATATGAGAAGGGGAGATTGGGTTCTGGCGATGTGTGGGGGTGTATGAGAAGGGGAGCCTGAGTTTGGCTGGGGATGTGTGAGGGTGTATGAGAAGGGGAGCCTGAGTTTGGCTGGGGGTGTGTGTGTGTGTGTGTGTATGAGAAGGGGAGTCAGGGCATTTTGAGTGTGAGAATGGGAGCCTGGGTGTGTAAGGGAGTCTGTGACAGAAAGCATGAACCCTGTGTATGTACGAGTTGAGGGAAGGAGAGCCAGAAAGAGAAGGAATTAGGAAAAGAAGGAAAGGGAAAAGTGGAAAAAGAGATTGGGACCAACTGATTATAAAAATAAAAAGATCAGACAACAAAGGTAAAAATAATATACATTTTGAGTATTTACTGATTGGAATATGCCCTCTTTCTTACATTGTTGCATGTTGCTCTTTAGAGATCCATTGTTCAATGTCTGGTTTCTCAGGCTTTCTATTTCGGTTTTGTTTGCATGTATCTATTTCTAATTTGTAGTCCCTTATTCTGTATTAGGTAAGGGTCGGTCTGTGTTCTGCCTGTGTGTGACTGAGGTGCAGGAGTGCTGCTAGCCTGCAGTTTCTCTGTAGGGATTTGGAGCAGTCCAGCTTGTTCTGTTACCCCAGTAGGTGGTGTATTAAGATTCTAGGGCCTGGTGTAGTATTTGCATGGCTGCTTTTTCATAAGATTGCTGTTATTTGAATCCTGAGAGACAGTGCTGTGATTGTGTGGTTTGGCAAGGTTTGAGGTATTATTTTTATTTTTATTTTTTTGTGGGGGTTTATGTTATTTCACAAAATGTTTAGCAGTGGAAACAGTCTTTTTGCTGAGGTGACACCAGAATTTGAATACATTTTTTTCATGTTGGGTTGTAATGTGCTAAATAGTAAGTGTACTGGTGTGTTCATAGTTTATTTAGTCCCAAGCCAACAGCAAGTTTTCTGGTGTACAGCCAACTTCAGCAGTCACCCTACGCCCCTGTGTCCAAACATAAACAGGCCCATCCAACAAATCTGCGCGGAAAATGGGCTTTCCTCACACGCACCCAGCCACCATCCCTGGGCGCGCGATCAACTGTTTTAATGAGGGGGTCAGGCTAAAATGGAGGTGCTAGAGACAAATGTCCGCCCCCTAGCGCCTCCTTGGCAGCGGGCGTCCAGGTGATGTGGCTGTCAGCGGGTTAGGAAAACGGACCCTCAATTTCACGAGCATCCCTCAGATGAGCGCACTGTATTTCATCGCCCTGAAAGGGTTTACTGTCATTGATGGCAGGGCAAAAAGGAACAAAAAAAAAGTAAACTCATTCTCTTTCCGGATCACTCCATTACGTTCACCAAAATAAGAAGCTCTCTGGAGCCAGTGCCCTTTCTCCCCGGGTCCTCCCAGCAGCTTTTTGACAAGCAGTTCTTCTTCTCTCTTTCTTTCTCAGGTCTTTAGGGGAGCCACTAGCTGATGAGTTTCGTCAGCCAATATCTCCTTGGGGACCCCCTCCTGCAGAATGCAGCTTCTCTCCAAAACCTCCCAAGGACAACCCTCTAAGAACTGTGTCTGTGAAGAATTCCCTTCTTGGGCTCCTCAGATTCAGACCTTCTGCGTGGAAGCGGTTCTCTTCACAATGGACTCCCAGGACTTCCGCCCTCCGGGAACTCCTCCTCTGTCCTCACAGTAAGGCCTGGCGAGCCTCTTCCTCATGCTCCACCCATCTTCCCTGAGCAGGAACACTCTGGGGCCAATGCAATAAACGAGCACGGAAAGCAGGCACTTAGTGTTGAGTACCCCGCTTCCCCAACGCTTCCATTAACTGAGCATCCGTTTCCCTAACCTGACCACGTCATTTTTTTGGTGGGGGGGGGGGGGGGGGAGCTGCTCAGACATTAACGCCTGCTCTGGGCAGGCGTTAATTTTTCAGCGTAAAAATGTTTGTGTTGGGGGTACACTTGTTTTTTGAGATCTGGGGAGAACGACTTATAGCCTCATCGACATGCGTGTCCCCTTTGTGAGGGAGTCCATAAGAAACTCCCTCAGACCAGCTTAAAGGACTGGTCACAGGTAGCGGACCCAGTCCTCCTTAAGGATCAACACTGCAAGGGATTCTGGTCCTGGGGGAGGGTTCCCTTTAACCAGGTTTAAGTTGGCAAGGGAGAGAGAGCTTGGGGCGGCCTTGGGAAGCAGACACAGAGAGAGAGAGAGCGCTACCGATTTACAAGGACTCCCCAAGGGTAAAGGTTTGTGCCATGCCTGAAGAATATTGTTTTGTGTTACCTGAAGTGAAGGCTTGCGGCCAGATCATTCGAAGTTAATCCCACTGTAAATAATGTTTCTCTGGCTGCTATCAAGCCATTCACTGCTCGAGTAGCCATATATGGTGTCGATCGTGGGATTTGTTTCCTCTAACCCTGGCAAAGAAAGAAAACCCAAAGGAAAGTGAAAAACGGATTGTGTGTCTCAAGCCTAAAGAAATAGCTTGGGAAAGAAGAAGGTGCTGATAGAAGGGAAGAGCAGAGGTTCAAAGTACAGAACAAAAAAAACCCAAACCTCTGAAGAAGGTTTTCTTTCCTGGGCATCCCAGTCCCACTTCCCCAGCTTTTGGACAACAGGCCTTGACCCATGTGTAGTCAGGGGTCAAGGAGTGAGTACAGGCCGGATAGGCCAGCAGGTTTGGTTTGTTTCGTCCACAGTCTTCTGTGCTCAGGGAGATACGGAATTGGAAGGCAACTCATTAAGTAAGGATGATGGAGCAGGTGATTCAAACCCTTACCACGGGCCAGTAGCAGTTGCAAAACGCCAGGCAAGCCCCTATTGACCAGCAGCAGGCGGCAATTCAAGTGCAGATGACACAGCACAGCACAGCACAGTATTTTTTCAGACAGCAAAGACTGTGGAGACTGCAGAGACTGATCTGGATAGGATGCTGCAGCCAACTGCAACTCCTCACATCCTGTTTAAAATGAAGGCTGGAGAAGACCTTGAGGTCTTCCTAAAAAACTTTGAAAGGACGGCCCGGCTGTCGGCTTGGCCCAAAATGAGTTGGACAACTTTGCTGGCGAACTTTCTCAAGTGCAAAAGTCAAGCAGCTATCCAAGCAGCCAACCCGGATGGAAGGGCCACCTATGAAGAGGTCAAGGCCACTATCCTGGAGAGGGCTAGGTATACCTCAGAAACATACTGGCAGCAATTCCAGAAGGGTGACCTGCAGCCTGGGGAGAGCCCCTGAAATGTCTTTCACTGCCTAAAAGATACCGGCTGGAAATAGTTGCAGCCGGAAGCAAACACTAGAAGCAATCTAACAGGTACTTCTCGAGCAGTTCCTGAACGGGCTTGACCGCCCCATGCGGAACTGGGTCTGCCGTCACACAGGCCTCACATTGGAAAGAGCTCTAGAAGTGGTGGAAGCCTTCCCTCAGGCACAATTAATGCCTGACCCTCTAAGGAGGCTAGAAAGGCAACCCTGCAACCCACCTAGCGAAGCGCAGAGACTGAAGCTCCTCAGAAGTGTTCATCAGAGATGAGAGGTTCTTCTTCCGGGCCCAGAACCCAGGCCACAGTCCTTTCCACATGCTTTAACTGTGGTCAGAGAGGTCACTTAGCAAGGGACTGTCCATATGAGGGAAGTGGAATTATGAACGTCTGCCAAGTGACCCAGCCAACATTAAGTGAAATAAATAAATAAATAAATGTATTTATTATTTTTATATACCGAGGTTCTTGTATGAAATACAAATCACTCTGGTTTACATAAAACAGTGAAACGCCCAAAAAAGAGGGGGGGGGGGGGGGGGGGGGGCTTTACATAGAACAATAGAAAAAAGTACAGATTGAACATAGTATAGTTACAAGAAACATTTGAACTCGGTATAATAGTACAGTTACCAAGAAAACAATTGAGCAACGTAGCTTTAATAGGGGAACAAGGGACGGGACAACGTGAATGACTATGGAATATATAGAGTGCGAGTATAAAAACTTGAATAAATCGCTCTGAGCTGAAATCTGTTATAGGCATTAGTCCCGGGAACTGCCTAATAGAGTTTTCAAGTTATAAATAAAAGGAGGGGAAGTGTATTGTGTAGAAAGAGGGCGAGGAGAGATCCTTTAGGAGGGGGGTGGGGGGCAGGGACAGAAGATGAGAATAGTGATGTAACGTAGTCCTATGACCTGAAAGAGAACATATCGATGAATTGAGTGGAAGACTGACCAGTAGCAGCGACCGATCAAGGGAGACCGAATAAGATAACTCAATGAGGAAGTTCATGATTGAGTTTATCAAGGCATCTAGGCGGTATTAAGTGTCTGGGAAGGCTTGGCGGAAGAGCCAGGTTTTAAGCTTTTTTTTGAACTCCTGATGACTTGGTTCCAGTCGTAGATATGGGGGAAGCGCGTTCCATTGGTGGGGGCCTGCTGAAGATAGTGCTCGTTTCCTTAGTGATGTTTTTGCAGGCGGGGCATACAGTGTGCCTTTGTATGCGCTTCTGATGGGTCTGGAAGATGTATGAGGTTGAAGTTGTGTGCTTAACATGATGGGGGCGAGGTTGTGAGTCGCTTTGTGGACGATTGTGAGAACTTTAAAGAGGATCCTGTGTTTGATAGGAAGCCAGTGAAGGTTACGGAGGATTGCAGTGATATGTTCTCTTTTGTTGGAATTTGTGAGGATTCTGGTGGCGGCGTTCTGAACCATCTGTAAGGGTTTGATAGTATTTGTGGGGAGTCCGAGTAGAAGTGAGTTGCAATAATCGATCTTAGATAGTATGATGGATTGAAGTACTAGCCGGAAGTCATTGAAGTGAAGGAGGGGTTTTAGCTTTCTGAGGACTTGCAGTTTGTAAAAGCAGTCCTTTGTGGTAGTGTTTATAAACTTTTTTAGGTTTAGATTGTTGTCTAGCCAGGCTCCTAGATCCCTGACGTCAGGTGAGAAATTGATGTTTGAGCTTGTTGATTGAGAGGAGCTTGATGAGATGGTGGTGGGGTCATGGGAGATAATGAGCATTTCCGTTTTATTGGCGTTCAAAACTAAGTTGAGGCTAGAGAGTAGGTCTTTAATTGGCTGAAGGGATTCTGTGATCGGGATAAGGATTTGTATGTCATCCGCTTTGAGGTAATGGGTAAGCTTAAGGTTTGCGAGTAGGTGGCAGAGAGGGAGGAGGTAGATATTGAAGAGGGTGGGTGAAAGTGAAGATCCTTGAGGGACTCCTTGGTTTGTAAGGAAGGGATGAGATTCCTTGTTGTTTATCCTGACTTTGTAGAACCTGTTGCTCAGGAAGGACTGAAACTAACTGAGAGCAGAGCCTTTGATGCCTATGTTGGCTAGTTGTTCTATAAGTATTGTGTGTTTTACCGTGTCAAAAGCTGCAGACAAATCTAAAAGAACAAGCAGGTAGGATTGTTTTTTCTCCAGGTTTACGAGGATGGTGTCCGTGAGTGATAGTAGGAGAGATTCGGTGTTTAAGGATTTGCGAAAGCCATACTGAGCCGGAGACAGAATGTTATGGTCTTAGAGATACATGGGGAATATTATGGTATTTCCAAATACATAGGAGAAAAAGCAAATCTCCTAAACAGGGGAGATCCTCAAGACGAAGGAAAAAGAGAACCATGGAGTGGCTGGAACAGCCCAGGAACCAGGGGGGGGGGGGGGGGGGTGTAAATGCCTTTGCCTTCTGTACCCTTTGCTTGGAGAATGGCCATGACAAAGAGCATTGCCCGTATTGATGGAAGGGAGGGGCGGTGCAGGGGAGTGACCTACTCCACAGACTTGTTGTTCTGTTTGGTGGAGGACCATGAAGAGGAGGGATGTCCCTGGCATAAAGACATGGTATGCGAACGCAAAGAGGCAGGGCAACATGAAAGAGAACCAGAGACAGGGCTAGGACCCCAGAATGAAAATGACAATTGGGAGCGTGAATGGTGATGTACTTGGTCAAACTTCCAAAGCTGCAATTTCATAGACATTCCTCAAGCAAACTCAAGGACTTTATAATCCAAGTCAAACAGGATGGTGCCCACTTAAGCACTGGTCGATTCGGGGTGTGGCAAGACTCTTGTTCGCAAGGACTTGCTTCAGGAAGAGCAAATCAACCACATGTGGAAAGAGACACTGGCATGTATACATGTGGACAAACAGAAATGTTCAACCAGTCAGATCCTGTTAACAACTCCAGCAGGACAGGCCATGATGAAAGTTGGTGTCTTTCCCAAACTCTCATATCTAGTAATCTTGGGATGAGATTGTCCCCAGTTTTCAACCCTGTGGGGGTCAGCTCACGGATAATAGGAGTCATCTGCCCAGAAGACGGTATCCTTCAGGCTGAGCCGGGAGTTAGTCCAGACATGGTTGGATGCGCGACTGGACAAGTCTGAGGTGAGGGGGAGGATATGTGAGGGAGTCCATAAGAAACTCCCTCAAACCACCTTAAAGGACTGGTCGCAGGTAACTGGCCCGGTCCTCCTTAAGGATCAACATTACAAGGGATTCTGGTCCAGGGGAGTTCCCTTTAACCAGGGTTTAGGTTGGCAGGGGAGAGAGAGCTTGGGGAAGCCCTGGGAGGCAGAAAGAAAGATCTACCAATTACAAGAACCTTCCAAGAGAAGGTTTGTGCCATACCTGATGTAAAGTGAAGTTAAGGCATGCGGTCAGATCATTCGAAGTTAATCCCATTGTAAATAAGCAACAGCAAGAAGCTATCTGTTGTTTCTCTGGCTGCTAATCAAGCCATTCACTGCTCAAGCTACCACACACTTCTCTTCCTTCTCCCCGAAACTTCCTCATAGAGGGTCAGGCCTAATGGTACCACATTGTGAAGAGATGGTTACCCTCTACTGCCATGAATTTGGATCTTGGTCTGGAGACTCAGCATTACCCTCTATCAATCTCTCTTACTTAAGATTTCCTCTATGGCAATAAGATTCCTGCGCAAACTCCCATTCTATCACCCTTTTTTTTATCATTAGTCAAATCCTGACATGCCCTCATTTATGTGGCTTATGTAGATTATAAACTGTTCAATATTGTAATCTGCCTTGAGACCTCCTTGGTACATGCGGATTATTAAATGTGCAAGACTGCTTACAGAGGGCAGAATTTGACAACCTGTTACATTTTGTTTATGAAATAAGACATACTTCCAGTGGGACATATTAACCAATTATAAAGGACCTAGGAATTTCTGATTTGTAGGTATTTGAAAATATGAGTTAAAAGTAAAACTGAGCTGCAGAGAGAGGTTCCCACACAGTCTACAGTGGTACTGATCAACTAAAACTTGTTGACCTGCCAAGTGATCTGATTGGCTGACCGCCCTCTAGCACATTGCGATGAAATAATAAAGGCTGCCACGTCAAGGCAAGCTAACGAGGAATGGTTTGGGCTTAGCAAGCAGAACCTCAGCAGGAGCTGTCAGAGCTTACTGATCACTTGGAGAGTATCTGTCATCGTCTCTCGTCTATTCTACCCTACCAAGGCAAGCCAAGTAAGTCAATCTCCTGGAGGACTTGGCGCAAAGAGAATCTGTAGCAGCAGCCATTTTCCATGCAAAATTCCACATTCGTTAAGACA
Source organism: Rhinatrema bivittatum (assembly GCF_901001135.1). Classification (NCBI taxonomy): domain Eukaryota; kingdom Metazoa; phylum Chordata; class Amphibia; order Gymnophiona; family Rhinatrematidae; genus Rhinatrema; species Rhinatrema bivittatum. The sequence continues at coordinate 125,810 of NW_021820755.1, read as the reverse complement.
GCGGAGACGAAGTGAGCTCAGCATTTTGAGACGAATTCAAGTTTCTATGCTTTTGGAAAACTTCCTTACACTAGGTTGTCTACAGCTTAATTCCCTGTGGTATCTCTGACACGGTACCAATGTAAAGTGTGCTCTTTCCAGTGACAACTGAATGACTAAATGTGAGGAAGGGACCATTCGCTTCTTGTGAATTATTTGCAAGAGAATCCTCTTGCTGCTTTTGTTTTTACATTTTGCTCATCGAGGCAGATTTGTAAATCATTATCAGATATTTCATCTTATTTTCCAGAGATATTTTGGAGACTCAGCATGTGATTGTTTCTCCATACATAGGGGCGAGCTCTCATCTAGTCCTGCTAGTGTTTGTTGTTGAGGTCTGAGGTTATTGGGGCATATATTTAAAGGGCCAGATTTGTGTGCATAAAAGCTGGCTTTATCTGTGTTGTCGTTCCTGTTTGTGCTGCAAACCTACATCTAAAGGATCGATGGTTCCAGATTTCAAGTCTGATGGGGGAGATGTGCACTAGAGTCCAATAGGAACAAGGAAGCAAAAAAATTCAACAAAAGAATCAAATAGCAGTCCATCCATGCAATAAGGCAGCAAAAAAGGTAACAGACTGAGTCCTGGGTCATGTTCAAAATAAGTAACCAAGCCAGAACTGAAAATATTAAGAATAGCATCAAAAAATATTAGTGTATGAAAAGCCATTCTCTTCTTGCCCATTTCAGATCTTCTTAGAAGTCTCCTTTCTCTTGCACTGTCATCCAAGTTGATAAATTCCTCCCCTTCAAGGGTAGGGTAACTGGAGTGAAGTTCTCGCATGCACTGGTCAGATGTTGGGGAAAGAGCCCCAAGCTCAAAAATATTAGCAATATCCAAAACGATAAAAACTCTCAAAACTATAATTGAAGTCTAAAACTTCTAGGTCTCTTGAACTTCTTATCCAAGAGTCTAGAAGTTCTCCTCACCCTTGCTGTAGCTGTTACCCAGGTATAAAAGATCTTCAGGAACCAGGGGAATACCCCTCCATCCAGACTGAATCGCTCTTCTTTCAAAAATCTCCTCTCTCTTAATTCCAAAAGCCCCAACTGTTAATCAAGACCTCCAGGGATAAGAACAAGATTCAACAGCCAGACTCCTACTCCAAGGTTCTCTGGCTTGAGATCCAGGGGTGATATCGAGCTTCTCTACCTCTCCTCTCACTTCTCAGTATCTCCTTCCCACTGAATCATTGAGCATGCGCCAGAAGATTATATTCTCCACTGAAGACTTTCCCCCAAAAACGGTGGGGTTATGGCAAGGGGGAGAAATCCTGATATGAAAAATCCCCTCCTACCGACCATTGCTGGAAAAAGTATAGGAGGCAAATGTTAGTACCTAGCATACCCCATCATACCTGCAGAAGTCTTTTGCATTTGGACCTATGAGGAGTGACTCTTCAAAAGAAGTTATTAATACACTTCTTTTTTCAGCATAGGAACCTGGCTTCTGATTATTTTGACTTAGAGACCCTGATCTTCCGTGATTCCTTGGCCGCAGCAAAGGCTGCACAATTCTGATTCTTGGCCACCAAATTCCCTATTCCCTTATGGAATTGTGGGAAACCTTGGAAGCTGGCTTAGAGTGGTAGCAGCCCACCCCAATCCAGTTTTTATTGTAGCAAGATACTATAAACCAGGTTCCTGCCCCCACAAGCTTATGTGCTGGAGCCTTACAATGTGGACTGAACTGCGTCTGGATCTGAGTGATGTGTTTTGAACCTGCCAAAAAGGGGTTTTCAACCTTGCAGAGACTGCAAACCACTGCAGCCAAGGTGAAGGAATATAAAAATGTAAAAAAAACCCAAACCCTGTGTATTTTCCTGTGAACATATTCTACAAGAACCAGCATCCAGCACTCACAGTGTTAACAAGTTGGGAAAATGGCTGTACTGTTTAGCCTGCCCAGAGAACGGAGGTATGTAGCCAACAGAGGAGGAAGCCAAAGGAATGCTGGGAGACCATTTAAGGTAGAAAAGGCGCAATTTGCTGACTCTCTCTGTTTGTGCAGGGCAGGGACGGTCAGGAGTTGGAGGCAGGAGCATGAAGTGAGGAGTGTATCTGGTAGCCCCGCAATCAGTTCTTCTCCTGAAGAGCTAATTTATCGAGAGGAAGAGACAGAAGTCTGCGCTTTGAGGAAATAGAGCGACAGCTGTTTTTGTTTCATTGCTGAGCTGCATGTAAAATCCCAACAAGAGACAGAGGAGCCAGGAGCTAAGAGACTTCCTTTTTCAGCGATGTCCAGGCCCAGGAGCACATGGCTGGATCACTATCCTAAAAGATTGAGTTATGTTCTGTACAAAGTTTAGATTAATTATCTTAGAAGATGATGGAGAAGGTTTATTTCCTTGCCTTTTGTCACAAATTCACTATCTCATTTTAACTGCTTCGGCCTTTCAGCTGAAGTGAAGCATAAACCCTTGCTGGCAGGTACTGGGAAAGAAAAACTGGTGGACCGCGGTATTTCTGTTAGAGACTGAAACCAGGCCCGCTTTCTGTTTAGTACCAAGTAAATCAGGAGAAAGAGACCTTCCCCACACTGCAGTGCTCATCTATTTGGTTTCTCATCTTGCCAGCTCCACCATCAAGAGGGAATTCTTCATTTTCTTGATTGTTTATTTTCCACACAATTTTGTGTTTGGGACTGGGTGCATCCTTTACAAACTGGTGACACTGATGTGGATCTGTTCCCCCCCCCCTTTTTTTTTTTGAGTACTCGGGGGGGGGGGGGGGGAGTAAAGACAATTTTTGAAAGTTGTGTACTTGACTGTTTCTCCTCCCACCCTTTCTCTATTAGCGTTCCTTTTTTTTGTTTTTTTTTTAATATCCATAGGAGTACTGTATGTTGGTTGCCCTGACTAACAGGCCATACCCAATGTTACTTTTGAATTGCTTGATTTAAAATTAGAAAACTGCAAGTTTATATTATATTTCACGGCTGTACTTTTCCCATTTCATGTTCTGGTTGGACTTACTGTCTTCTTGCGCAATACTAGAAAAAGGGTTAATTACTGTTTTATTCTGGTCTGTGGTACCACAAGCAAGAGGTTGATTGGGAAGGGCACAGAATTGTGGTATTGAGGTGACCGGGACCCTGCGTCATCCCTGACTCAGGCTACGAACCCAAAGATAAATCATATTCATGAATGTAATTTCTCATGTGGTTCTCCTACCTTAAGCACTGGGATAATTTCCAGACCTGGGACGGGGGGCACAATATGTTAGGAGGAGAGCAGCAGCACCTTGTGCCTTGCCATCTGACTCTGCTGCCCGGGGCCCCAGTTTCACGGTTTGAATCATGGTGAACATTGAAGGGTCCGCAATTTGGAATGTAAATGAGGGGCTTGACAAATTGGTTTGTGAGTTCCTGTTAGGGATATGGTTTATGAAAAGTTTGAAGATTTTTCTACAGTCTTGGTGATTTGACTGAAGCATCTACTTAGGAGAATGCATCCAACAGGAAATGTATTCGATCCGTGTCTGCCCTGGCTTAGTTAAGTCTTTAGGATGAAAGGGTTTAGCATGGCTGGTGGATAGTAGACAGTTATTTCCCAAAGATGTTTAAGCGTTCACTGCTTACTCCTTTATTGAAGAAACTTCAGCTTGATACCTCTTGTTGTGGAAACTATTGCCCAATTGAACATTTATCATTTATATCTTTGAAAAGTAGTAGTTACACAGATCTCAAGATTTTTGGAAGATTTTTCAGTCTGAGCTTAGTCTGGGCCTCAATACTGCGGGAGTACTGCTGTCGTTATCTGATGATGTTTGAGACATCTAGAAAGGGGGCATTCTACTTTGCTGGCATTGTTAGATCTTTCCAGTGCTTTTGATTTGGTTAATTTTAATATTTAGTTGATGGATGCTGTCATGTGGAGTTAGGTGGTAGAGTCCTGGATTGGATATGATCCTTTTAAGTGAACAGGTCCAATGGATAAAGATGGGTGGTGATTGTTGCTACCGTAAGAGTTAGTGAGGATGGGAGTTCCGCAGGATTCAGGCCTCTCATCATTGCTCTTTAATATCTGCATTTGCCCCCTTAATCGGGGGGGGTTTTCAGAAACTGGATGTCAAAGATTGTATGTATGCCAACATCAGGACATCCAGTTCCTGATCCCAGTGGATTGTGGTACTGATGAGGCAATTTGTCGGTCGAGTATCTGTTTACAGAAAACTTCAGGTTGGGTTAAACAAGTCAAAATCAAAATCAGAGATTCTAGGCATTGGGAATCTGTTTTTGGATCCTGTTGCTTTCTCATTGAGATCTTGTTTAGGTGATTATGTAATTCCAATCTCATCTAAAGTTAAAGGTCTGAGCATGGGAAGCCAGAGAAGGTGAAATGTTGTTGTTGTTGCTGGAGGATGGACCCTTCCCTTCCCCTCCTGTTGTGCCCTGGGTCCCTATTTCATTACGGGACCTGCAGCTCTCAGCCGAAGACATGCACCTAAGGGGCACATCCCTGCTGTGAGATTTGTCTTCTTATTTGCTTTCCATTAATAACGGGAAGGAAGAGGAAAGTGAAATCTATGAATAATCCACCGGTTTCCACCCCCTGTTAAAGGCCTATGGATGCCCATGATCAGCGACAAGGAAATAGGGCAGAGTTTATTCCAAGCCCCAAGCAAAGGATTCCACGGTCTGGATCTCCCTCTGGGACTTGGATGTGTATGGGCTCAGACGTTAAACAGCTTGCCAGTGCGGAGACACCCAGAGTGAGAAGTGACCCCGTGCGGGTTGCAGTGCCACTGCCCCAAGTCCTTCAGGGGTGCAGGAAGGAGAAGCCGTTGCCGACCTAGCTAATATCTCCTCGAAGAATATTTGGCTGGTAGTAACATGAACTGAGAGCACTCTGGTTCACACTGTTTCCCAGTTATGTGACTTCTCCAAGGATGGAGCGGCATTGAGTAGGGCTAGAGAATAATATCTCAGCCCTAAAGGAGCAGGAGCAATTAACTTGCATAGCTAATATTAAAGATAATTTGTTTCTGCACAAGAGGCTGAAGACTCTTGAGAATCAAATGAGATCCAAGAGCTTGTGCTTTTTAAACTTTCCTAGGAGCAGATTATTGTCGACTTCCCCGTTATTGAAAAAAATATTTTAAGGAGGCCTTAAAGATCTTGCAGGATAGAGAAATTGTGCTTTCTAAATGTTATTACTCGCCAGAATTAAAAAGGGTTGTGAATGCGGTGGAAGGCGGCTTGGATTTGTCAGCCCCCTTGGATTTGTCAGCCCCCTTTCGAAGGTATGGAGTTGTCTGATTTTTTTTTTTTTACAGACTTAGTTCAAGAGCAAACCTTATTACTGTTTTTCTTCAGGAAGCCGACGGTGCTTTGAAAAGAAGCAGGAATTGTTTTGTGGGCAAAATAATACACATTTTTCCTAATGTAGCCTTGCCAACTCAAACTAAAAGAAAACGTTTTTTCCTCGGTTAAGACAACGGTTTATTAATCGTAATGCCGCCTTCCTTTGCGACTGTGTAATAGTTTTGCAGGGTGATAAGTTTGTTTCTTTGGATCCCACCCACCTGGAGCAGTTTCCTGTGGCTGAAGAATCTGTCAGTTAGCTGGGGTCGAATCCACTGAATATTATTCACTAGCAGCCTTCAGGAGATGTCTTCATATTTGCTGTAATTCTCCAAGTTCCATAGATGGAATGCCTTTTTTTCCTTAATTCCTGGTTTTTCTCTTTGGGTTGTCTCTTTGTATTTGTGCATTATTCCCCCTTTTTCTTTACTTCATGTTAATGATTTAAGTGCATTGGAACATCAAATTAAAATAAATAAATAAAGCTCGGGGTGTTGTGCCCGACTAGGCTTTGCTCTCCGGGATATTTTTATAGGCCGAAGTTATCAGAGGACTTCCTACCAAACTGAAGAGAAGTCGGCAGTTTAAAATCTTCTCGCGATGCTTCGGGGGTGAGCGCCCTTGCCCTCGTTATCGGCGGACTCGATTATTGTGATAGTTTGCTGTTTGGGTAACTGGACGCGTTGGCACGGAGGTTATGCTTGATTCAAAATAAGGAAAACGAGACGGGGGGGCTTTGTCAGTGGCTTCCAGTGGCAGAAAGGCCTACGTTTAAGTTGCCTTCGTTCACCTTTCGGTGTTTACGTTCTATGCAAAATTGGCCCGGCATAAACCTAACCGTGTTCTAAGTTTAAGATTGGTAGAGGGGCAAAGCGTGCATTTCCGTCTGCGGGCCCTCAGGCTTAGAAAGCCTCACCTGTGGCTGTTAGAAAGGAGGCAAATTATCTAAAATTCAGGAAATAGTCTGAGGCATATTGGATAGCGCTGAGGGACGCCTTCAGGTGTCAATATTAGGCTGAGCAGTGGCAGGATGATGGGGAAATATGGGGAGGCTGGCAGTCAGTGGGTATTATTGAAATATGCACTTATGTAGATTTTTTTTTTTGTGTGTGTGTGTTGATCTTGTAGACAGTACATTTTTTTTTTGTTACTCTTTATGTGGTATATAAATGTTTTTCAAATAAATAAATAAACCATGACACTCCTGAGTCTGGGCAGCAGAGAAGGAGGCAGCAAAAGGCACTGCCACTGTCTTCCTGGTGAAATATGGAGTGGGGAGAAGTCATCAGCAGGAGAAGGAGGGTTTTAAAGTGTGAGAAAGGGAATTGGATGAGGTGTAGGGGAGGGGGTTTGGGATGTGAATGAGTGAGAGAGGATCCTCTCCTGATCTCCCCTCCCGATCCAGGATCTTCCCTTTTTCCCCTTGCTCCTCCCTCTGCTCAGGATCCTTCCTCTCTCTGTTCCATTATTCCTCTTTTCTTCTCTTTCCCCCAAACCTGATCCTGCTTTTGCTCCCCTATCCCGCATCCTCTGTTGCTGTATTTTCCATCTTGAGATCGCTTCTCCATCTTCCCAGATCCCCTCCCCCTATAATGTGTCCTCCTCTCTTCCTAGCACAAATCATTAAGATCCCTTTTTTCCCAAAAACGACAAAAAAAAAATTTAACCAGACACACAAGGAATGACAGAAAATGGCTTTATTTTTATAAAGTATAAATTGACATTATTTAATATTCCATGGCCTCTACCCTTGAGCTGATGCAGGAAATTGGGGGCATGTACTTACCCTGGCTGAATGCAACCCATTGCGATGTCTAGGAAATTTAAAGGGAGACGGGTCACAGGAGAAAAATATGCCAGCAAAGAGTCCCCGGCCGTCTACTCAACCACACCATGCAGGAGACTGAGAAGCTGCCCAGGGTGGCTTTCCTTGCCCTACCCAACCAGGCCAGCGGCCTCTTTCTGAGCTGCTGATGAGGTAGTGGACAGGGAAAGGTGTCACTGCCGCAGGGGAGGCAGACGTGGATGAGCCGGTGCAGCGGAAGCAGCCCCCCCCCCAGCCTCAGACATCAGCAGAGCTGTCAGGAAAGGACAACGTCACGGAAGCATGTAGAGAGAGCAGCTGGCACCGGGGGTAAGTAATGAAGGTCTCTGAGGGTTCTCAGGAAGCCCTGGTAACCACCAGGCCGCAGTTAAGCTCTGACTCTCAGTACGCAGGTCTTCCCGGCCTATGTCGTGTAGCGCTGTGGAAATGTTAAGCACTAGTAGAAGTAACAGCTTTTGCATCTAATGGAAGACTTACTGAAACATCCGTTAGCATTTAAGAGGATGCATAGAAAAGGCATCCCTTCACTTTCCTGCTGCAGTGTATAAGCACCAAGCCAAACTAAACCTGCTAGCCAAGATGCCGTCTCCAGGCAGATAGAGAAGCTCGTAAAGGACCTTGACTGGCAGGAAGACTTCAAGAAGGACCCCGATGGACTTACAGACACTGAGAGGAGAGGATTACCTTGCTGGTGGCTGAAAGGAATCAGTAAGTTTTTGCTTGGGACATTGTCTTTTTTAAAACTATTGGGGCAAAGTTAACTATTTGGGAATATTATTTAATGTGTTTGTGCTTTTAATAGTCAGTAAGGCAGCTAGTAAGCAGTAGTTAGTGTTTGTATATTAAAAAAACAAAAAAAAAAAAAAAGAGAAAAGTAGCTAGAAGCTAGAAATAAGCTAGCAGCAGTGTATACCTAAGTTAAAAGGTTGAAAAGTTCAGTTCAGTTACTCACCTTGGAAAGGTGTTGATGTAATGTGATTTGGTTTGATTAGATACCAACATTTGTTAATCAAGAGAGCAGTGAGTCACTCTGGCTTACTAACTGACTTAGAAAATAGCCACTGCTATTACTAGCAACAGTAGCAAGGGATAGACTTAGTTTTTGGGAACTTGCCAGGTTCTTATGGCCTGGATTGGCCACTGTTGGAAACAGGATGCTGGACTTCATGGACCCTTGGTCTGACCCAGTATGGCATGTTCTTATGCCACTCTATGCAGGTTATCCCCATGCCTTCTGTTAAGGGTAGTAACTGCCTCTCTGTGCAGGTTACCCTCATGGATTCTGTTAAGGGTAGTAACTGCCTTTCTTTGCAAGTTACCCCCTTGGATTCTGTTAAGGGTAGTAACTGCTACTCTATGCAGGTTACCCCCATGTTTCTGTTAAGGGTAGTAACTGCCGCTCCCTGCAGGTTACCCTCAAGCCATTAAGGGTAGAAAATGCCGCTGTGTGCAGGTTACCCCCATGGATTCTGATAAGGGTAGTAACTGCCGCTCTATGCAGGTTACCCTCAAGCCATTAAGGGTAGAAACTGCCGCTGTGTGCAGGTTACCCCATGTTTTTGTTAAGGGTGGTAAGTGCCTCTCTGTGCAGGTTACCCCATGTTTCTGTTAAGGGTGGTAAGTGCCTCTCTGAGCAGGTTACCCCATGTTTTTGTTAAGGGTGGCAACTGCCTCTCTGTGCAGCTTACCCCATGTTTTTGTTAAGGGTGGCAACTGCCTCTCTGTGCAGGTTACCCCATGTTTCTGTTAAGGGTGGTAAGTTCCTCTCTGTGAAGGTTACCCTCATGTTTTTGTTAAGGGTGGTAACTGCCTCTCTGTGCAGGTTACCCCATGTTTTTGTTAAGGGTGGTAACTGCCTCTCTGTGCAGGTTACCCTCATGCTTTCTGTTAAGGGCAGTAACTGCCTCTCTGTGCAGGTTACCCCATGTTTCTGTTAAGGGTGGCAACTGCCTCTCTGTACAGGTTACCCCATGTTTCTGTTAAGGGTTGTAGCTGCCTCTCTGTGCAGGTTACCCCATGTTTCTGTTATGGGTGGCAACTGCCTCTCTGTGCAGGTTACCCCATGTTTCTGTTAAGGGTTGTAGCTGCCTCTCTGTGCAGGTTACCCCATGTTTCTGTTAAGGGTTGTAGCTGCCTCTCTGTGCAGGTTACCCCATGTTTCTGTTAAGGGTAGTAAGTGCCGCTCCATGCAGGTCCCTCCTTGGCTAGGATTGTAACTGGCATTCCATACAGATTACCCTATTCCCTTCTTGGACGCTCACTACAGCGCCATCCGACTGATGTTTTCGGCTGAAGGGCCTATTCTGCATTTTTTTTGCAACTGTGGCGTTTGTAATTAAAGACAATCGGAGGCTTCAGAAATATAAATTAATGTGCTCTCTGATGTGCTTCCCTCTGAAGTGCCCCTGTTGTTCTTATCTTTCCCGGTCAGATAATCTATTTGTGGTGGAAGCAGGACGGTGGGCACAGTTTGTTGTCCCTAATTCTGTGTAGTGCTGCCAAAGTGCTGCTGCTGCTGCTGAGAAAGCCTTGCTCCCGGTTTCATGTTCTTGAACGCAGAGCTTGCCGACCCTGCCAGCCACGCTTGATTCTTCTGCTGCTTAATTTTTGGTAAAAGGACTTATGATAGCGCTGCTCGTGCTGGAAATGAACCGCAGGTTTTTGATAATAAAGGAGGGAGTAAGTTCCTGACCCCCCCCTAACCCCCGGCTATGTTTTCTTAACGGTACAATTTCCCCCACCGCCGTGGGGAATGGTTACACACACCCCCCATCTTATTTTAAAGCATCAAATTGTAAACATGTGTCTAGACCGACTCCAGATACTGTAAATCAGCAGCCCGCATCCAGTCCTGTGGCACCAGCAGCCCTGCACACAGCTCTGAGACGAGAAAGCCAGAACAGCGAGATAGCCCAGAGGTCTGCCGGTAAATCAAATATCAGAACAGGGGTCCCCACTGCAAATACAAACACGGTAATGCTAGAATTATTATTTCACTAGGTAGCCTTAAAGGTTAAGTTAGGCCTTTGTTTTCCCCCCTTCAGTACAAAGGGACCAGCTCATTCAAATGTAGCAGGATCACGCTGCTCAAATAATTCAGAAAGCAGAAAGAGAGCATCCTGTTAACAACCGTCATTATAAAAGTAACATGCTTAGAGATGGTACCTTCTCAAGGTTACTGGATATTTAACAATGCAAGCTTCTGCTGAAGATCAAATCTCCAGCCAACTGCTTTGCTGGTTTTCTTTAAATTCATTTCAGCTTTATTTCCCCTCTCAAATTGTTTTTCTGGCTATCTGCTGGCTTGTAAGGCTTTCATTTCCTTTTTGACTGGTGAAAATAACAATAAAACCACACCACTAAAACCTCAGTCATCCATAAGGTTGCCAACTGACTCCATTTTTTCATGATGGGTTGTTCCAGTCATGATTTTATCTCCATTATACCTCATGGACTTGTAGGATTTCCCTAATAATAGCACAGGAACATGAGTCCGTGCACACAGCCAGGACTGGACAGTGTGAGAGTGTAAAAGTGTGCGAGTGAGAGAGGGGGGCCTGTGTGAAGGTATGTGTGCATTAGAGAGGGGGAGCCTGTGTGAGTTTGTGTACGTAAAAGAGAGAGGGAACCTGTGTGAGGGGGTGTGTGAGAGAAAGAGGGAGTGTGTGTGTGTGTGTGTGTGTGTGTGCGAGAGAGAGCCGGTGTGAGAGGGGATGGTGTGTGAAAGAGAGAGGGAGCCTGTGTGAGGGTGTGTGTGTGTGTGTGTGAGAGAGAAAGAGGGAGTGTGTATGTGTGCGAGAGAGAGCCGATGTGAGAGGGGATGGTGTGTGAAAGAGAGAGGGAGTCTGTATGAAGGTTTATATGTGTGTATGAGAGGGACAAAGGGAGCCAGTGTGAGGGGGTGGGGTGTGTGCGCATAAGAGAGAAGGAGCTTGTGTGAGGGACTGTATAAGAGAGGGGTCAAACTCAGAGTGGAGGATTGGGGGATGGAGATAGTGTGGAAGGGGTTGAACCTTGAGGGGGGGGGAGTTGGTTAGATAGTGGAGAGCGGAGGAGTTAGAGTCTGAGAGGGTGAGTGAAAGGGGTTGGCCAGGAGTAGAGAGAGAACGTGGAAGGGATTCTCTTACAGTACACTTCTATGGACATTCTGCTCAGAATACTTAGAACTCTGCATTTTTGAGTAATAACTTTTCTGTATTGTATTTTAAATTGATTACTCAAAGACTGTGATGTATATTGTGATATTTTGACCAATATAAAGTGTGCAGAATTTTGCAGAATTTTAATTTTTTATATGCAGAATTACCCCAGGAGTAGACTTTGTAAGACTTAATGCATATTTTCCTTTATTTCTGTATTTTGTGCATATTATCCTGATCCTTGCCAATAGGAAAGGCAGTTTAGAAACTCCCCCTAAATTTTAGGATTCAAGTTTCTCTAAGCCAATTCACAGGACATACTTTAAAGTCCCATCCGCTTTTGTCCAGATAAATAGAATTCACTCCTTGCTCCTTAGTCTAAACTCCTTACCCCACCTTGTTGATACCTGAAGCGCATCTCGCCACTCCTCTGTTCGCTGCCCGGGCGATAGCATAGTGACTAAAACCGGATTGGTGCCACTCGTCTTCTCTGAAGCTCTAATTCTCCTCCTCCAAGGAATGAATAAGGATTCTTTCCTTCCGTAACCTCCGAAAGGTTATTGGATCTCTTCAGATGAGAAGAGGGCATTCTCTGAGCTCCTGAGTCCCAGAGGGAACGCAGATAAATGGTAAAAAAATAAAACCAGTTTCCAAAAGGTAACCCAAAATGAAGAAAGGGTGGACAGAACTTCTTCCTCCAAACAAAAGAGGGCAAAGGGTACCTCGTCTTCTACTCCATACCCAAGTTTCTCTCCAATAACCAACAAAAGCGAGGAGCCAGCATGCTAGCATGTGACCTCTAGAAAGGGCAACTCGAAAGCCACACCTCTAAATGTTGCCTTGGGTCTTTATAGTCTAGGACTCCACCATTACTTTCTCCCACATGGGTGAGCTGTAACCTACAATTCCTCACAAGGAGTTCCTCAAGGCTCCTCACTATCCCCAACCCTTTTCAACATATACCTTCTTCCTCTATGCCAACTGTTAACCAACCTACAACTAAAACATTTCTTATACGCCGACGACGTACAAATCTTGATACCCATCAAAGAAACCATCTCTAAAACCCTCAAATACTGGGAAAACTGCCTACAAGAGATCAACCAACTCCTCGCTAACCTAAACCTGATTCTAAACTCGGCCAAAACAGAACTCCTCCTCATCTCCCCTGAAAATAGCAACTCCCCACACTCTGCAACAGTTAACACCATTGCTACACATGCAAGAGACCTAGGGGTAGTAATAGACAAACACCTGAACCTAAAAGCATTTATAAACAATACAACCAGGAACTGCTTCTACAAGCTGCAGGTAATCAAGAGAATGAAACCACTACTACACTTTCATGACTTCAGAACAGTCTTGCAATCAGTAATTTTCTCCAAGATGGACTACTGCAATTCAATATTGCTAGGTCTCCCAGCCTCATACATAAAACCACTTCAGATGCTACAGAACGCGGCAGCCAGAATTCTGACAATTCCAGAAGAAGAGACCACATCTCGCCAATTCTATCTAATCTTCACTGGCTGCCAATACACTACAGAATCCTACACAAGTCCATCACCATCATCCACAAATCCATCCACTCACAGGCCCCTCTCAACCTCCAAATCCCCCTCAGAATGCACTCATCATCCAGACCTATCAGAGACGCCTACAAAGGCTCCCTGACCGTTCCTCCAACTAAATCTACACTCCATAAGGCACTCAGAGACCGGGCCTTTTCTACAGCGGGCCCCTCTCTTTGGAATACCTTACCACCGGACCTTAGACTTGAACCCTGCTTACCAACATTCAAAAAAAAACTTAAGACTTGGCTATTCAGGCAAGCCTTTCCGGAGTCAAATATCCATTGAGAGACCTCACTGCACAATGTTAATATCCATAAAGAGACATCACTGCACAATGTAAATAAGTTACCTCTGTAAATTTTTACGCTACTATCCTTATTTCCTTCCTCTCCCAGTTCTACAACCTTGTTTTATTGTAACTTTTGCTTCCGTTGCACTTGTTAAAAGAACAGTTTTGCACCCCCTGTTATATGTAAACCGGCATGATATGATCTTATCATGAATGCCGGTATAGAAAAACCTTAAATAAATAAATAAAATAAAATAAATAACCCAACCAAACTGCTACTTTTCTCTGCCCACTTGGTATGCACCTACATTATTTATTTATTTAGTAGAGACTTAGTCGTGCCATCTACACCAATTTCTTTTCACAGTGGTATTTTAGCTGGAAGTGGGCCAATCTGATTTATGCTTCTCCGCTAATATAAAATCACGTGAAACCCCAGCTCACAAGAGACAGAGGTTTGAGCATGCAACCATTTAAGTGAACTGCAGCAGAGAAAAAAAAGAGGACAATGCAGTGATGTAACTTGAGCCGCCAGCCCAGGAAACCCAAAATGCCCCTTACCGTGAAGGTGCTTAACTTACCATTGAATAGATGAGTCACAGATTCAAGTAGGGGATTTGCATGTCACAGCCCCCTGAACTTCTGCTGGTAATTTTGTAGGAAATATCACTAAAAAATCAGAGGATTCAAACTCCTAAATTACAGAACTATGACTGGAAAAGGGATTTATGAGAGAAATATACTGGAAAACAGTCCTAGGAAGCAAACAGATTTTCACCCTGACTAACAAGGGTATTCAGACATGTGAGTACCGAATTCCCAGACAACAGGGGGATGGCCAGACAGGCTAGAGAGGGATATACAGGTAAGGGATGTTATAACCACATGAAGTAGCTTGTGCGACCTCTGGCCGGAAAGCTATATTGCAACCTATCTATATGCAATCCTCGCTTGGTTTGGGACCACCAATTTTTAGGGTCACAGCAAAGTCCCAGGTGAACAGATTCTCTCACTTCTCAAAACGCATCTGACATCAGCCCTGGGTGCCAGGCTTCACCGGCGGAGAGGAGGTAGATACATTCAGGACCCTTGATGCATTGGTGGGGATTTGTGTCACAGTCACTTACTTTCACCCCAGTCACAATCACTGGTCAGCTCACAGGTCGTAGAAGTCCTCTTGATGAAATCGCCCCAGAAACATGGTAAGGAGTCAGCTGTGGTGTTCAACTAAAAAAATTTTCTACTTCCTCCAGCATCTGCTAAAAGGGAACAAAATCCAAACATTTCTGTCTCATCATGTGATACAAAGTCTCTTTCCAAAATAGCAGTTTGTTGTTAACTGGTCATGGGCAGGCAACCATCAGCAACCTCCAGCCCTTCCAACAAAGGGGGGGGGGAACTGGCCCTTGTGTCAGGAACTGGTCAAACTGTGAAAAAAAATCCAAACTCTTGAAAAAAAACAAAACAAAACAAAAAAAAAAAACCCTCTCAATAGCATTCCACTGGAGAGCAGAGACCCACCAAAACCTCTCACAAAAACATCTCTTAATCTGCAAGGGAGTCTTACTGGGGACCCTAAGCAGCTGCTCCAACAACTTGATCAATCAACTAGAGGAGAATAAAGACCCTTTGCACACATTTTATATGGTGGAGCTAACCAATCCCAAAAACCTGGGGCCACTGGCTATGACTAGAGGAGGATCTCGGTATGCAAAAATCCCAACAAGCTGCCACATGGGAAAAATATTAGTGGCAGAGGCAGAACCCAGCTCCATTCAGATAGAACTGTTCTAGATCACAGATTTTGTACTGTTGTAATTTTTCCAGGTTCCTCATAGTAGGCTGTAGAGCACTGGTTTCCAGCCTGGCCCTCCAACAGCCTCTATCCTATCTGGTTTTCAGGATATCCGCAACTAATATGCATGGAATATGCATGGAATAGATTTGAATACAAAAAATCTTCCAGTGTTGCAAAAATATCTCAGACATACTCATTGTGGATATCCTGAAATCAGACTGGCTTGTGGGGAGGGGCCAGGCTGACAACCACTGATCTATGGCCTGCAATAAAGAGCCTGGAGGAAACCTAACAGTCCAAAAATTCATGATCTCGAACGATTCTGTCTGCAGATCGCTTGCAACGCAACTCTGCAGGCCACAAGAGTATCATATCCTCTGCCTCTTTTCTTAGAGAGAGAGATGATCCCATTTCCAGCTGGTGCAAGAGTCTCGAGGCTTAGTCCAGGCTCGTTGGGTTTTTTGGGTGGTAGTGCGTTTATTCTGCTTTTTATTATTACTCCAGTCGAGGTATTATTAGATGGTGTGTTTAAAGGAGGGAAAGGGGCCACCATTGAGAGTCAAAAGACAGCCCCTGGGATTTTGCGAAGGTTTGCACCGGCATTGTGAGTGCGGCACTGGATTTAGGATTGTATTTGCCAACTCAGTTAAGCAGGTTTAAGATGCTCTGAGGAGCGTTGGAGAAGCGGAAACAATTTCTACTGCATTCCCACAGCTTGTACAGATGTCAAACGACTTTCATGACAACAATCCATCAGATTCATGCGGGAAAGGCTGTGGTTCTATAGGAAACTCTCACTAAAAACGGCCTAAAGCAAAGATGAGATCTGGGACATCACCAGCCTTCGTTTAAACTGGGAATGGTGAGCTTTCCATCTTCATGTGTGGCCAGTTCTCCTCCCAACCCCACAAAACACAAACTTATTGACACTGAAGTCGAGGTAAATGTAAGAGAGTTTTAGAATTACAGTAGGAAGAGGTTTGTGTCCTAAAACATCTTATGTCTCACACAAATATTCAGCCCTTGTGATTCATTTTGCATTTCAGTGACTTAGTTCATATTAACCTCAACAGAGAACTAACAAAATCTTATTATAATGAGCTGTGGAGTATGAGGGGAGGGGGGCGTCCATATCAGCTGTCACGATAACTGGCCGGGACCTCGATAACTTAAACTACGCCTCTTGAGGTGGAGGGGAATTGTTTTGCTCAGATCAGTGGGCTAATGTGTCTACCAATAAGTCTGCCCCCACTGAGTGGTAGAAGGACCCGCGAATAAAAGGAAGGCCCCTCAGGTGGATGGGACACAGGGGCCCTGGGGAGACTGTAAATGAGAGGCCCTGTAGTCCAGTCACGGGGGTGGGGGGTGGGTAGGTTGGCTACAGGATCTCTTCATAGACTCTCTCGAGTTGGGGGGATCAGGTCGCAGGGACTCTTCTTTGAAAACTTGAGGGGTTTGGCCATGGGGGCCCTTTTTTAACACGGGTGGTTGGATTGGACTCTGGGGCGCCATTCATTTGCACTAGGGAGAATTGGCTGTGGAGTTCGGCCATGGGAGGGGATCGAGCCATGGGGGTACTTCATATGCGGTCATAGTGAGGAGAATTCCAGACCACAAGAGCACTGCTTTGATACGTCGAGAAGACTGGGGTGGATCAAGCCAAGGGACCCTTCTTTGAAGACTCAAGGGGATGGAGATGGGTTTGGCTGAAGGGGCCTTTTTGTACACTTGAGTGGGACCTGGCAGGGTCAGGCCACGGAGATCCTTCTTTGAAGATTTGGGTGGTGCAGGGTACTGAAAATGAACCACCGGGGGGGGGGGGGGGGGAGGTTAATGCCTTCTTTGACATTCAGGGTTCAGGTTTAGGACTCCAGGGTCCTTCTTTGAATACTTGGCGGGGTGGGGGAGGGAGACATTGAGCAATGGGGACCCTTTGAAGACTCAGGGTATGGGCATTGGGGGGATTTGGCCGTGAGGCAGCAGAAAGCGTCAGTCACCTGGCATCATTGAGAGCTCCGGAGCGAGCGGGTCAGGAACAGGTGGCAATCACTTCTGCTCCAAAGACCTTCAGCTATTTGTATGCGGCATGAAAGACCTGGGGGGCAGGGGGAGGCTGAGAGGGGAAGGGGAATTCTTCTGCTCAGGTTGTATGTGTGTGTGTGGGGAGGGGGGGCCTTGCTTGTGGAGTGGGGGTGTCTCCTGCTTTTGCCTCTCTAGGGGTGTGGTGGGGTTAATTTTAATTTAATTTGATTTATATTCCACATTTTCAGTCACTGGCCCGAATAAAGTGGGTCACAACAGTTTCATAAAATTTCCAAAAGTTACCAATTACAGCATTAAAAGTCCCCAACAGAAGACATAAAATCTACAATCAAATGCTATTCAAGTGCTTTTTTACAAATAAAACCTCTGCAGCTCCAGTTTCCCTGAAAAGTCACGTTTCCAGAGAGGTTTGAATGTGCTCCTCCATTTCTTTAGTCTTCAAAGGGAGGTAATACCAGAGTCAGCGGGGCTATCCCTGAAATAGCACTGGGTTTTCTGCTTTCGTAATGATGGTCTTTCACAGAGGGAACCTGTGATAGACGGGCTGAACTGCAGAGGTCTTGCAAATTCATACCAGGCTACCTTGTTGATCAAACAGCCATGCCCTCATCTTAGACAGTACTCTAAATGTAAAAGCCAAGATCTCAGATCGAACCTGCAGTACCAGAGGCAGGCAGGGTAGAGAAACTAACGTACAAATCTCTCTCTCCCAACTTCTATGGCCTGTAGTCCAAAGCTAAGGCTCAATCAAGTATCACACCCGAACTGGACCATGAACATCCCTATAAGGAGAGACAGAGTGAGTGAGTGTGTGTGTGAGAACATTCCTATAAGGAGAGACAGAGTGAGTGTGTGTGTGTGTGAGAACATCCCTATAAGGAGAGACAGAGTGAGTGTGTGTGGGTGTGTGTGTGTGTGAGAACATCCCTATAAGGAGAGACAGAGTGAGTGAGTGTGTGTGTGAGAACATCCCTATAAGGAGAGACAGAGTGAGTGTGTGTGGGTGTGTGTGTGTGTGAGAACATCCCTATAAGGAGAGACAGAGTGAGTGTGTGTGGGTGGGTGTGTGTGTGAACATCCCTATAAGGAGAGACAGAGTGAGTGTGTGTGTGTGAGAACATCCCTATAAGGAGAGACAGAGTGGGTGTGTGTGTGTGAGAATATCCCTATAAGGAGAGACAGAGTGAGTGTGTGTGTGTGTGAGAACATCCCTATAAGGCGAGACAGAGTGAGTGTGTGTGTGTGTGTGTGAGAACATCCCTATAAGGAGAGACAGAGTGAATGTGTGTGTGTGAGAACATCCCTAAAAGGAGAGACAGAGTGAGTGTGTGTGTGTGTGTGTGTGTGTGTGAGAACATCCCTATAAGGAGAGACAGAGTGAGTGTGTGTGTGTGTGTGGGTGTGTGTGAGAACATCCCTATAAGGAGAGACAGAGTGAGTGTGTGTGTGTGTGTGAGAATATCCCTATAAGGAGAGACAGGGTGAGTGTGTGTATGTGTGAGAACTTCCCTATAAGGCGAGACAGAGTGAGTGTGTGTGTGTGTGTGTGAGTGTGTGTGAGAACATCCCTATAAGGAGAGACAGAGTGAATGTGTGTGTGTGTGTGTGTGTGAGAATATCCCTATAAGGAGAGACAGAATGAGTGTGTGTGTGTGAGAACATCACTATAAGGAGAGACAGAGTGAGTGTGTGTGTGTGTGAGAACATCACTATAAGGAGAGACAGAATGAGTGTGTGTGTGTGTGTGAGAACATCACTATAAGGAGAGACAGAGTGAGTGTGTGTGTGTGTGAGAACATCCCTATAAGGAGAGTCAGAGTGAGTGTGTGTGTGTGTGTGTGTATGTGTGTGAGAACATCCCTAGAAGGAGAGACAGAGTGAGTGAGTGTGTGTGTGAGAACATCCCTATAAGGAGAGACAGAGTGAGTGAGTGTGTGTGTGTGTGTGTGTGTGAGTGAGAACATCCCTATAAGGAGAGACAGAGTGAGTGAGTGAGTGTGTGTGTGTGTGTGTGTGTGAGTGAGAACATCCCTATAAGGAGAGACAGAGTGAGTGCGTGTGTGTGAGAATATCCTTATAAGGAGAGACAGAGTGAGTGTGTGTGTGTGAGAACATCACTATAAGGAGAGTCAGAGTGAGTGTGTGTGTGTGTGTGTGTGTGTATGAGAACATCCCTAGAAGGAGAGACAGAGTGAGTGTGTGTGTGTGTGAGAACATCCCTAGAAGGAGAGACAGAGTGAGTGAGTGAGTGTGTGTGTGTGTGTGTGTGGAGGGAGGGTGCGGTTACTGACTACTGTTACTATGGCAGTGAAATTGCATTTATCACTCTGTTTACTAAATTTAGAAAATGCCATGTGAAATGAGCTTGACTAATGCGCAGTAAAAACAAACAAACAAGTAAAAACAAACACACATAATGCGCAGTAAAAACAAACATAAGAGTACATTCAAACAAAAACTAAAAACCTGGCTGTTCTTGCAAGCATACACATAATTCATCTTTCTGCACACTCCCTCTGCTTTACCCTCCCCAAACTTTCTACAACTCCATAAGACACAATAAATCACTGCGCTATTTTTACTTACATTTGAACACCACATGTATATATGTATATATGTTCTTTTAAGTTTCTATTGTACATTCCTATATACTCTTATCCTTTAGCCACTATTTTATGTATTAAGTTCTAACGTTCCTTGTAAAAGCAATGTTTGCTACCTTTTATGTTATAATGTAAACCGATGTGATGTATCTAACGAACGTCGGTATAGAAAAACCTCAAATAAATAAATAAATAAATAATAAATTTTTGGTGTGCTTTAGTAAATAGGCCCTGTAGCAGGATGCTAGCAGGACATTTTTGTGTACTAGAAAATGAAAGAAGAGCTACAGCTCAAGGCAGAGTAATGTCTGTTTTATGCTTCTCAGCATTTCTTCTATTGGGACACACCTGACAGACAGTGCTTACAGGCCTGACTCACTGACCATCACGGGGCTCAATGTAAACATATACTCTGCATCCACAGGAACTCCTCAGCTGCCCCAGGTCCCCAAACAATGGATGCAGAGATTTCCCCAGACATCTCACCATACAAAAAAAGATATTCTATCTCAGTAACAGAAACACAAACCCCCTTACAAAACCTGAAACCCCCCCCAGCACACGTGTAGCATACCTGCCGCACCACAGCGATACTAACTCCAAGAACTCGGACAGCAATATCCCTGCCTATGAAAGTGCACGTCCTATTGAGAATGAGAAAACGCAACAAATAATACTGGTACAATCCCTACCTACTGGTGAAATACCTCACCTCAGCCACACGTACAGATCCAGCCTTCACCAAATACAGAATAAAAGACCACAAATTACAAATGTGGAGACACAAACTGGAATGGAAACCTCAAAAAGCCACTCTGCATGCAGTGCAAAACTGGAGAGCTAGAAAGAGAAATACATCTCCTCCTACACTAAGCAAAGTACAAAGAGAGAAGAAATGCTCAGTCCCCAAACTGACATCCTATGGCTCTTGCACCCCGTCACTCCCCTGCCATGCCTCCATCATCCTTCACTTTTCCCAATTACTCCCTTTCAATCATCCGCTCACACTCACATCCCTGCCCAGCATTCCCCACCCCCACATCCTCTTCCCTGTGCTCTCTCTCTCTCCCCTGCTTGACTCTCCCTACCCTGACCCCATTTCCCACCCCTTCCTGCTCAGCAGCCCCCACACTCCCTCTCCCTTCCTCTTCTATCTGCCCAGAGTGTCCATCCTCCTTTTCCCCACCCTCCACAGGGAGAAGAGCTCAGCAGCAGCAGCCTCTCTCCCAGACTCAGCAGGGGAAGATAACGTTTATGTCCCATCGGGGCCCAGAACAGCAGGCGCTGGCAATGTCTCTCTCTGATCTGGGTGAAGGAGGAACCAGCCTGCCACTGGGCCAGAAAGAAGAGAAGGGAGTGAGAGCAGCCTCCCATCAGGCCCGATGTAAGAGACGTCAACCGACTCCCACCCGGGCTGATAAGGAGAGAGAGCTGGCCCTGCGCGCACCTCCCAGGACCTCGCGACTCTCCCGTGTGTCCCGACCCACCTGTTGAGAACCTCTGCTTTAGATGTTAGATCTAGAAGGGACGAGCTGAGGGTTTTCCAAGCAGCCGTGGTGCAGTCTGGGTCCTGTCTGCAAACGGTTCCATAAATGCTAAGGTTTTCCTGCGACTCGCCGAGTGCTAACCTTGCTTATTTAGCCAATGATGCGATTTCCGTGTTTGGTAATTTGTTGTCTTTATACAAATCTGCGAGGCCTCTCTCCTGCTTTCCTGTGTTTCCCCGATTGCCGTCTTCTCATTTTTTTTTCTTCCTCTCATTCCGTTCTGTGGTCTAAATATTACAGCAATTCTTTGTGGTCAGGACAGCAGGATGCAGCTGCTTTCGGAGCTACTGCCCGTGCTGCTCCTCCGTCCTCCTCTGGGTGGCGCCATGGCAGCGACGCTCAGCTTCAGCCATGCTCCCGTCCTCGGTCAGGCCGAGGAGGAAGGCTTCGGAGACTAGTGATGAGCTGGAAAGGGTTTCCCCGAGGGCTCCCAACATTTTTAAATGCTTTTTTTTTTAATGAAAACAAGAAATGTTCCACTGAGTGGAGCAAAGCTGGCAAAGGCCTCTTGATAAGAAGCTGGGAATGTAATTTTACACTTGCTTTCAGCAGCAGCGAGCCACAGCAAGTAGAAGGGTTTCTGCGTGTTGCTATGCTAAACATTTGTCCAAGGCACCACAAAAATAAGTTTGTTTCCATATGTTGTAGGTGGTTACAAGTCCTAAGCTTTTTAACAGACTGAGCTGTATATAGAAAAAAAAGAAAACCAACAGAAAACAAAATTGGTTTTAAGCTGACATATGCGGCTTTATGAAGTGATTGATCACAGCTGCCAACTGCCAAGGTCGGGAAGATGTTCCAAAATGGCTGCTCCCCAGAAGGCTTGAATACATTACTGGCAGAGGGCCAAGAGGGAGACTGGAGAGTGGGAACAGCCAGAGTTTGAGCTGAATCGGACTGGAAAAGCAGCTGAAATCATAGATAGCCCTGCTGTGAACGTCTACCCGAATTGACTTCTGCAACTTCTCCTCAGCAAAATAAAGTTTAAAGTATTGCACACACTTCGTTCCATCAGTTTGACATAAATGACATGTTGACCTTGTAACTACTACAGGCATTGTTCAATACCTCTTTAAAAGAGGCTCATGAACAGGTTTGATGAACCTGGGAAAAATTCGGAAGGATCAGCATAGCCGTTCAACACGCTTCTTTTAATGAACAGGTTCTGTTCCCCTTCCCTTCCACTCCTGGTGTGGACTCTGCCTCGCGCCTTCACCCTTCTTATGCTAATTCTACAGAGCCCTTCCTTGTACTTTCTATCAAGTCCCACCCCCCTTGTGACACCTCTAAGCTCCTCCCACCCTGCTGGGACAGAGAAGGGCACAGTGGTGTCAGTGGTGGGAGGTAGGGGGTGTGGAGGAAGGGTAATTTAACAGGAATGGGTAGAGACTGGCAACAATCGACCGAGGACGGAGACGAGGGAGAGAGATTCAGCGGATGGAGGGTGAGGTTAGGGTCTCTCAAAGGGGGTGGGGCCTTGCAGCATTTTGGAGGATAGAGAGGATGTGAGGGGGACTTGGTGAAGTCAGCAGAGGAGATAGAGGGGAGAGGGTGGGCTTCAGCGCACAGTTCAATGATATCAGGACAGGGAGCAGGGATGGATTTTCCTCATAAGACATTGTCACAATGGATCTGGGGAAATCTGAAAATTCTGTTGACTTTGAAAGTCTTCTAGTTTGAGTTTCATCTTCAGTTATTTGCAGATCGCTCTTCAGAACCTGGGAGAAAAAAAAACCATGGCCCCCCCTAGGTCATCTGACTGTGGGCACATTAAGATCATTGCCCACCCATAGTAGAGGCACCGGTCAGTCTGAGGCACTGTGAAATACCTCCGTACATATTGTTTTATGAGCAGTACAGTAAGTTGTATAAGTAATTATATGCTATAAAATACTTTATTCAATGTAATCCTTATTGCAATTAATCTGAACCCAGTCATCGGCTGCCCACTGCGTGGTCGCATTTACAGGATATTTACAGTGAATATGCATGAGCTAAATCTGCATGCACTGCCTCTGCTGTATGCAAAAATATTTCACGCGTTACCGGTTGAACGGGTACCTTCCAGTCGCCCTGTGCAGAAGGCAATAAAGCCCCAGCCAGGCGTGTTCTGAGGCTCTGCCAGCAGGTGCCAGTTTTCCTGCTCGCAGGAGACGGACGAGGGGCAGCAGCTCTTTTGTTACTTACGTAACCCGCTCTGCGGCTGTACCGGAGTGCAGGGGCCGCGCAAAGCCCCCAAATTGCTATCCCGGGCCTCTCGCTTTGCTCTCCACTGGCCCCAGGGTGCCGGGGTCTGTATCAGCGGGGAGGAGGATACCATGTCCGCGGCTGCCCTGCACAGTCTCTCGCTTCCTCACTTGGGTAGTTCCCAGCCCGCTTGATCTCAGTCCAAAAAAAAAAAAAGAGCAGGCTGAGGCTTGGAGTGGTGTTCAATTAAAAGGTTTCTGTAAAATAGCAAAAAATCATGAGGATGCACAGCAAAATGAAAACGCCAAGTGCCACAAACTTCTCCATCTTCAGCCTCCGAGTCAATGTCCACAGTTCCCTCCTGGTGGCAGGAAAGGGAAATAAATCCCTCTCTTCTCCACATAGGCAGGGAGATGGTGGTGGGACACTCCCTGCTTCTCACAGGCAGAACACAACATCTCCAAAAATCTGCTCTTGCCCCTGGGACATCACTGACCCCACTTTCACCAGGCACAGGGCAGACTCTAGGCAGCCGCAGTCGCTGCTTTAGCTGGGCGCAAAGCACAGAAGCCGAGTCCCGCTCCCCGCGGGCAAGGGGTCAGAGCCTTCCTGGAACGGAACCCACACTCGTAAAAGTAAAAAAAAAATATATCTGCTCTTCTGAGCTCTTCTCGCCAGGGCAGCACCCGCCAGGTCTGGGAGGCTCTAGCAGGGCTGCTGTCCTTGCTTATCCCGGTGGTACAGGCTGGGGGGGGGGAGGGCCCTAAAGGCATCCACCAGAAAGCCTCTCCTCCTCCTCCCCAAAAATGAAATCTACATCCAAGCACAACCGCTCGTGCTCAGACAAAGATTTTTATAGCCGGAGCTGGGCAAGAAAACGAAAATCGTAGGCCAGGCCTCCAAAGTCGATGGTGTTCAGCCAGAGGAAATTCGGTACCCCTTCCATTTATGGGGGTCCTTTTCTATTCTAGTCTATTTTGGGTGGGGGAGACCCAGGGATTTCCATTGTTTAAAGTGTTCTGAAAAATGTTTGTACCTCAGAGTGATCACTAGCTGGTACTTGGCGTGACCCTGGATTATTGGGCTGTGGTTTCTGGTGTGCATACAGGTATCTGAGTTTAAGTGTTTTTGGGTGACCTTGTCCCCTTAAATAGGTGTGGAAAGTTTTAATTGCCTGGGAGATGTCCTGCAGCAGTAACCCCCATCCCAATAAAACACACTTCCAATCCAAGCTTCTCCAATTTTCGACCCATCTCCTCACTTCCATTCCTTGCCAAAATTCTGGAATCTGTTGTCTTAAAACAGTTAACATTTTTCCTTGATCAACAATCCTTACTAGACCAATACCAATTTGGTTTTAGACCGCATTATAGCACTGAAATGTTACTATCTCTAGCACAGATATTATCCTCCGTGAATTCAACTCTGGAACATCCTACATTGTCGTTTTTCTTGATCTCTCTACAGCATTCGACACAACTAATCACCAAATTATATTGACCCGCCTGTCTCATATAGGCATTTCAGGAACAGTCTATAACTGGTTTAAATCGTATCTGTCCAACCGATTTCAACAAATATTCATCAACCGCAATCATTCCATTCCATTTGCACTAGAAACTGGAGTTCCACAAGGATCTGCTCTCTCAGCTGCATTATTCAACATTTATCTTACTCTGATTTGTCAATCACTATCCATGCTTGGCGTAACTTACAGAATCTACGCAGGCGATATACAGTTCTTTTTCCCCACCAAACATACCTGGTCAGACACCTTAAAATTCCTCTCCTTATGTCTCACAACGATTAAAAACTGGTTAATTCACAATCAATTAAGTCTAAAACTCACTAAGGGGGTCATTTATCAAAATGCGATAAGGCGTTTTCGCATGCGTTAAGGGCTTATCGCATGTGAAAAGCCCCATTAACGTGTTTAACGCATGCGATAGCACCATATCGTATGGTGCAATGCAAATTCAGAAAATAGGAGGAGTTAGGGGCGGAGAGTGGGCTGGGTTAGCCTGTCTGTGAAGAGCTATCGCACAGCCATAATGCCAATTTTAACAACACCTCTTTGGATTGTGTTAGGCTGTGTGATAGCTGCTGTGACCATGCGGTAAGGTTTCATCGCATTTGTGGGAATTGAGAGAGAGAGAGAGAGAGAGAGAGAGCGAGAGAGCGCCTAGCCATAATGTCATCCCCATAGGTAGGTATTTGTATCCCTATGGTAGGCCCACCTAGTAACTCGAGATGGGGTTTAGGTATGAGTGTAGGGGGTTAGGGGCCACTTTGACATTCTACGTGACATGTACAAACAGTACAGTGGTCTCTTGTGAAGATCTGATGGCCTTCGGAGTGAAGAAACTCACTTCAAGATGATATTTGTGCAAGGTTCTCTCAACCTAGCTTGATGGACTCTCTACCTGGGTAACATCAAGCTAGGTTGAGAGAACATTGCCCAAATCTCATCTTGGAGTGAGTTTCGCGTCACGCACGCCCGTCCATGTGCTTTCATTGGCTTGAGCACCCGTCAATTTGGGCGCTCAAGCCAATGAAAGTACGCTTCGCTTCGCTCGCGCCGTTACATCAGGCGCTTCGCTGGCTCTAGCCATTGGAGCCGAGATCCCGAACCACACCGTGGAGTACCTGCTGGAACATCATCGAGAGCCAGGAGAACCGGGACCTGCGCGGGGACCAATGGAAGCTGCTTTCGCTGCCAGCTGCCCCCTCCGGAGGACGGCAGAGAAGGCTGAAAGGGCTGAAAAAGCAACAAAAAGTAAGTTGGTAACATGTCGAGTCGCTTCGGGAGGAGGGGATTTTAGGTTTTTAGGTTTCCTTTTGGGGGAAAGTTTGCAGTCTACCCTTACCCCTGCCTCTAATGCAGGGGTAGGGGTAGGTGGTAAATTAGCAGGTTAAACGCGCGGCTAAACTGCAGGTTAAAAAGGTGATAGTCGGGGCGCGCGTTTCTGTATGGGAGGGAATAGCTAATTCGATCGTTTACACCTCATATACATGCCACGGGCGGAAGGGGTTACTCGTTGATTTAAAGAGGCGGTAAGAATGGGTTAAAGGGGATAGTGAATCGCGGGTTGGGCTAACGCAGCCAAATTGTGAGTAAAAGGCGGGTTAGAAACAGGGTAACCGCGGTCGCACTTTACTATATTGACCTGTATATAAATACTGGTAGTTCTAATGTACAGTTTCAGCCGTGGAAAGTATACTGGACTATGATTGACGTTTTGGAAATAATCAGTAACTTGTATTTGAACACCCAGTCTGTGTCCGGCCTGTTTGTTCCTGAGGAAAATACAGCACCAGAGAGATACACACAGTTAAGGAGAGCTATTCCATCACCTGGGCCAAGAAGGATTTTCTTCTCCCCCTGGGAAGAAAGGGAATATGATAGAAGAGTAGCCTCAAAGAATCAAAGAATAAATACTTTTATGGGCCTAGGATAAACAGTAAACCTCCCAGCAAAGGGTTAGATATTAAAAAGCACCAGCCCCAATACAGATCCCTATAGCATGCTACTATTTATTTTTCTCCCTTGAGAGCCGTGATCATTTATGCTGACTCTCTGTTTTCTATCTTTTAGACAGTTACCAATCCACAACTGGACATTGCTTCCTATCCCATGATTCTTTAATTTCCTCATGATCATGAGCATTTTATGAGGGACTTTGCCAAATGTCTTCTGAAAACCCAGATACACTATATCGACTGACTCACCCTTGACCACATGTCTATTAACCCCTTCAAAAAAATATAGCAGATTTGTAAGACAAAACGTCCCTTTGCCAAATCCATGTTGGCTCTGCCCCATTAATCTATGACTATCCAGATGGTCAGAAATTTGGTTCTTCAGAATAGCTTCTAACATTTGCCCTGTACTAATGTCAAGCTCACCAGTTTGCAGTTTCCCATATTGTCCCTGGAACCTTTTTTAAAAATGGGCATTATGTTGGCCACCCTCCAATCCTCAGGAGCTGTAGCTGATTTGAATGAGAAATTAGAGATTACTAGTAGTAAACGTGCAGTTTCATATTTTAGTTCTTTCAGAGGCTGTGTACTCTGAGGAGTACACAGCCTGGACCCAATGATTTCTTACTCTTTAATTTCACAATTTCCTCTATCACATTTTCCCAGTTCACCGTGATTTGCTTCAGTTCCTCTGAATCTTCAGCCTCAAAGAGTGTGCTCAGTGTAGGTATCTCCCTGATACCCTCCTCTGTGTAGACCGAAGCAACGAATCCATTGGCTTGGTCTTCCCTGAGCACCCCTTTTTATCTAGCAGGGCAGCTGATTCCTGTTGTGTTCATTCCTGCTCTTCGCCCTCACTCCACCCTCTCTACTTGTGTGGCAACTCCCTCCAGGTCTGAGGGACAGCTTGCGGCCGCAGCATCTCCCTGCTGCATCTCTCTGGAATCCCCAGATTGGCCTGATGCTGCGGATCCGCCATGTTCCTGATGACGTAAGGGCACGCACGTGCACTCCAGAGTTTGTACTGGCAAGGGCGCGAACCTCGGGGACATCCCCTCGTAGTGATGTCATCCGCTTCCACCTTAAAGGCCTTTGCTTGCAACTATGAATCGAGTTAGCAAGGACTCGAATCATACCCTTCTCAGATACAATTCGCCCAAGCTACTCTGTCTTCTTGTACTTACCAGAGGTACCCGCTCCTTGGGGGCCTCGCTCTCTCTTCTTGATTTCAGATTGCTAAGACGGGATCCGGTACTCGCTCGAGGGCCTACATCCCTGAATTCTCAGAAGACTCCTTACTGCCTGGAAGCGATCGCAGACGTGAACACTGTGAGTTCTATTGCAGATAGGAACCGGTACTCGCTGCTCGAGGGCCTATGTTCCTAATCTCTGAAGACTCTCTTCTGTCTAAGACGTTATCGCAGGTACGGAGATTGTGAGTTCTTTTTCCAGACTGCATATAGGAACCAGTACTCGCCTACGGCTCCTGTTCCTGAATATACTGAAGACTCTCTGTTGTATAGAAGCCTTTATAGAGATCTACAATTGTGAGTGTGTCATCTACTACTGGTTATGTATCCAACATACCCTGTCTACTCACTACCTATAGTCTCTCTCTACAGCTCAGCAACTCAGAGATTGCAATTCCAGTATCTGAGGGACTTCAGCCCTGCAGGGCACATCAACTCACTACTGCCACCTCTGGTGGTTCTACTTCCTGTCTAATAAAGAACTAACTTTGTTTGTCTCAATACTCCCGCCTAGCCGGTGGTCCCTCTCAGGATATCCTCCTGAGGGCGCTGTCATCTGCCATCAGCCCAGAGATTCACCAGTTTACATTAAGTGTTTATTCCTTACACTGCTGAGTGGTATCATACAGACTGCCACTCTGTGGGAGCCATCCCACAACAGATCATTAACTCTGCCTACGGAGTATTACAAATTGCTAGCGCCTCCCTTTGGGGGAGCAGCATTGAACAATTCCCTCATAGGTTTCTTGCTTTGAATATACTTGAAAAGGTTTTTATTTTAGATTTTTGCTTCTCTAGCAAGCTTCTTTTCAAATTCTTTTTTGGTCTGCCTTATTAATGCTTTAGATCTAAGTTGCCAGTGCTTTTGCTTTTTCCTATTTTCTTCATTTGGATCCACCTTCCAGTTTTTGAAAAATGACTTTTTGGCTACAAAAGCCCAATTTAAACCTCGCCTTTTTCACCTCACCATTTAACCTTGTTAGCAGTCGTTTGGTCGTCTTTCTACCTTTTCATATGCAGGGGCTACCAAGAAGATGGTGTTTTTAAACAGCGTCCATGCCTCATGTAAACTTTTAACCTTTGTAAGTGCTCCTTTAAGCTTTTTTCTAATTTCCAAATGTTTTCCTAGTCTCCTTGTCGAAAGTTAAATGCTACCACAGTAATTACAGTATGTTAAATGTGATTAGGAGAAGAGCACTATTGCTAAGTGGCCCCATCACAGATCCTGCATCGTAGTGAGAATTGGATCTAGAGTCCCTCCTTCTCATTGGCGGCAGGACAAGCTGCTCCCTGAAGCAATAGTTTATAACATCTAGAAACTTTGCCTCACTAGCATGTTCCCAAGAGACGTTTACACACCAATCTATACTGCAGATCTTAGTAACATCTGCAAAAAGACAAAACTTTACCTTCTGTAATGTCAGTCATGAAGATATTGAATAAAACAATCCAAAAACCAATAACAGTGTCCCATTGGTTATTCTCCCTCCACTTGGTCTCTGAGATGGCTTTTATGTCTGTTCAGCGAGGTACAGTCTAATTCTCCAAACTTATTTTTTAGACTTCTGACGTTCATTTAAATACATTTAAAAATAATGGTTTTAATTGTATTCAGTCTGCCTTGTAGTGGAAATGGGTCGTTTGGAATCATTTGGAAATGGGTCGTTTGGAACTTCAGCTCTGTGTTCACTAAAGAAGACCCTGGAGAAGGACCATCTCTACACAACAAGAAACTGGAGGGAAGTGGAACAGATGAAAATCCATTTACAGTAGATAATGTATGGGAAGAGCTAAAGAATCTGAAAGTGGACAAAGCCATGGGGCCTGATGGGATTCATCCAAGGATACTGAGGGAGCTCAGAGATGTGCTGGCGGGACCGCTGTGCGACCTGTTCAATAGATCCCTAGAAACGGGAGTGGTGCCGAGTGATTGGAGAAGAGCGGTGGTGGTACCGCTTCACAAGAGTGGGAACAGAGAAGAGGCTGGTAACTACAGACCGGTTAGCCTCACTTCGGTGGTGGGAAAAGTAATGGAGTCACTGTTGAAAGAGAGAATAGTGAACTATCTACAGTCCGGAGAATTGATGGACCAGAGGCAGCATGGATTCACCAGAGGAAGATCCTGTCAGACAAATCTGATTGACTTTTTTGACTGGGTAACCAAGGAATTGGATCGAGGAAGAGCGCTCGATGTCATCTACTTGGATTTCAGCAAAGCTTTTGATACGGTTCCGCACAGGAGACTGGTGAATAAAACGAGAAGCTTAGGAGTGAGTGCTGAGGTGGTGTCCTGGATTGAAAACTGGTTGACGGACAGAAAACAATGCGTGATGGTACATGGAACTTTCTCTGAAGAGAGAGAGGTTTTAAGTGGTGTACCGCAAGGATCGGTGTTGGGACCGGTCCTGTTCAATATCTTTGTGAGCGACATTGCGGACGGGATAGAAGGTAAGGTTTGTCTCTTTGCGGACGACACTAAGATCTGCAACAGAGTGGACACGCCGGAAGGAGTGGAGAGAATGAGACGGGATTTAAGGAAACTGGAAGAGTGGTCAAAGATATGGCAGCTGAGATTCAATGCCAAGAAGTGCAAAGTCATGCATATGGGGAGTGGAAATCTGAATGAACTATATTCGATGGGGGGGGGGGGGGGGGGGAAAGGCTGATGTGCACGGAGCAGGAGAGAGACCTTGGGGGGATAGTGTCTAATGATATGAAGTCTGCGAAGCAATGCGACAAGGCGATAGCAAAAGCCAGAAGAATGCTGGGCTGCATAGAGAGAGGAATATCGAGTAAGAAAAAGGAAGTGATTATCCCCTTGTACAGATCCTTGGTGAGGCCACACCTGGAGTACTGTGTTCAGTTCTGGAGACCGTATCTACAAAGAGACAAGGACAAGGACAAGATGGAAGCGGTACAGAGAAGGGCGACCAGGAAGGTGGAGGATCTTCATAGGATGACATACGAGGAGAGATTGAAGAATCTAAATATGTACTCCCTGGAGGAAAGGAGGAGCAGGGGTGATATGATTCAGACTTTCAGATACTTGAAAAACTTTAATGATCCAAAGACATCGACAAACCTTTTCCGTCAGAAAAAAATCAGCAGAACCAGAGGTCACGAGCTGAGGCTCCAGGGAGGAAGACTAAGAACCAATGTCAGGAAGTATTTCTTCACGGAAAGGGTGGTGGATGCCTGGAATGCCCTTCCGGAGGAAGTGGTGAAGTCTAAAACTGTGAACGACTTCAAAGGGGCGTGGGATAAACACTGTGGATCCATCAAGTCTAGAGGGCGTGAATAAAGTGGAGGCATTCAAATACTGCACGGAGCGGCAGTAGCCACAGCGGCATTCAAACACTGCACGGAGCGGCAGTAGCCACAGCGGCATTCAAACACTGCACGGAGCGGCAGTAGCCACAGAGGCATTCACGGAGCGGGATGCCAGTGGCCAGTAGTTGGTGTTCCACCTTCACGGAGCGGAAGGATGGAGGGCTGCTATCTCAAAAAATAAAAAAATAAAACAGGGGTGGGTAAGAGTATGGGGTAAGGGTGTAGCCTGCTTGTTACAGCGGTTGCTACCCCTAATTGAGCTGGACGTTCACTTGGATGCAGATACGGCGCTGCTTTCTAAATTGGTGGTGGGGTGGAGGGGAATTAGGGCTGGAGGGTACTGGAAGCCAATAGTAACAGGTGGGAGAGAGAAAAAGGGGAAAAAAAATGGATAAAGTGCGTAGCTTGCTGGGCAGACTTGATGGGCCATTTGGTCTTCTTCTGCCGTCATTTCTATGTTTCTATTTATCCTGTCTGCTCTTTTTTTTAATGCACCTGAGCTACTTCTGCCTTTATCACAGCCTCTCTGTTAGGATATTCTAACTCCTCTTTTCTGCCAGGATCCTCATTCAGAATCATGTGCTGCTGAGTGCCTGTTGGCTTTCCCCCATGATTCAGGTTAAAAGCTGCTCTATTTCTGTTAGTACTAGCAGCCTGGCTCCACCCTGGTTAAGGTGGAGCCCATTGTTTTGGAATAGGCTCCTCCTTCCCCAAAATATTGCCAGGTTCCTAACAAACTAAAAAGCCCTCTTCGCCTGCCACCATCGCTTCGCCATTGCCTCATCCGGAGCTCTGCCTGCCTCTGTGGTCTTGTGGTCCATTTCTGAAAATGCTATCCTGCAGGTTCTGAATTTCAACTTTCTACTTAAAGGGCCTAAATTTGACTTCTAGAACCTCCCTCCCATCTCACTGGTACCCACATACACCACAATAGATGGCTCCTCCACAGTGCTGTCTAAATCCCATCTAGGTGATGCATGAGGCCTGCCACCTTCGCACCAGGCAGACAAGTTAATAAGTGATCTTCACCTCTACCAGCAACCCAGATATCTGCATTCTTAATGACTGAATCGCCAGCTACAATGGCCATCCTAACCCTTCCCTGCTGGACACGTGCCCCTGGAAACACATCCTCAGCGCGAGTGGCTACTGCGTCACCTGGCAGGTAGGTCCTAGCTACAGGACTCACTGAGGATTCCCGAGTCAGGGTTACAACAATATTTCAACCTTCTTTCAAAAAAAAAAACAAAAAACTCAAAACCTCACATGCATGCAAAACAATCTAGAAAGCAGACAAGCAAGGGTCGGGATACTGTCCCTGCCAGCATCCTGCAGTTCTCCGTTGCTGTGTAAGTGAATTCCCAGGCCTGGAGGATCTGTGTCCGAGCTATGTTTGGGTTGGCCCTCGTCATGTTTAGTCTGCCAGCCAGCGATACTGAAATCCACCTGAGAGGAGAAGGGGCTTTCGAGGTGCAGGGTTCTTACACCAGGCAAAGGAGAGTAGAAGAAGCTATTTACTATGAGTGACAGCTTCAGTAACTGCTCTGCTTCACTTCCCACAGCTGACCTTGCTGTATTTTTGAAAGATCTGGCTACCTTCTTTGATGAAAATGACTGTGGTTTTTCATTTACTTTTCCGCCCTGTTCCTGTATGTGATTTATAGCTGGATGCTAGAAACTGCATTGCTACGCTCACAGAAGAGATACCGGGAACTGCTACTTTCCGCAGGGGCGCTGGATAAGGGAGGGCTCGTAGTCCTGAAAGCAGGCATCCTAAACCTTTCTTAGCAAGTTCCGTTTTGCGCGCTCCTCGTTTATAAGTGGCTAATTAATCTCTGCATCCCAGATGCACACTCTTACACTTTCTTTCACTGAACATTAGCTTCCCAGTGCGTTGTTCAGAGAAGGCCTACCAAAATTGCACTGGGCCTGCAAGGGAAATCCTAGTCAGAGAGACTTAAGAAACTCGGGGAGCGTGATTTTCAAACAGCTACATGTGACCCCCATATAAGGGTGTATATAGCCATGCCTAGAGTTTTATAACCCACACAGTGTATGTTATAAAACATGCGTATCTACCCCCAAAATCTGGGCGTATGTGTGCTTACGAGCGCAAACATACAGTGCATTGAAAGTGAGAACTTTCCATTTTAAAAATAAAGGTGAATATATTCTACACGCAAAAACAAATTAGCACTTACGTAAAACAGGGATTTATGCACGTTAAGTCAGTATATTGTACATCATGCGCATGTAACTGAAATTTCCAGTTTTCCCATTCCTCCACCAGTTTGCCCAACCCTTCTCCAAGCCATCAAGACCCTTCCTGGTTCTTTAGTTTGAACTCTCCCAGGGTGACCCAGATGATCTGCCATCCAGCCAATACTACGCAATATCGGTTATGCAACATAACTGGGCAAAACGTAGGCGATAACTCGGTAGCACATGATTCGGTATGAGGTGTCTTTAAAGGATCCTGGCAGAACAGAGGAGTTAGAATATCCTAACAGAGAGGCTGTGATAAAGGCCGAAGTAGCCCCGATGCATTTAAATAAAGGATAAAGATACAGGATTTCAAAAGACCCATTTCCAACACTATGAATAGAATTAAAAATCATATTTCGAAATGTCTTTATGTGAATGCCAGAAGTCTAAAAAAAATAATTGCAACCCCCAACTCCGGGTGCGGCTTGCTATCCGCTGAGGCCATAAAAATATTTGTTGTTCTCGTGGGGACAGGAACCTTCCGAGGCTTAGCCTGATCTCTGACTCTTCCTTCCAGGGCCTGGGTGCTTGGTCAGATGGGGGGAAGCAGGTGACTTCCAAGGCCCCTAATGCTAAGAGTGGCTCTTGTGTACCCTTTTATTCTTCCCCTGGAGCAATCAATGTGCTGGGTGTATCGATCTATTAGTGTCCAGAGGATTTTTACTGATGAAAACAATGAAAAATGGCACAAATCTTAAATCACAGCAGCACAATACGTTCTCTTGTCACAATTTCCTCCTCGATCTGTGCAGGAACGTCAGATGCCAGCCAGGGGAAATCCCGCCCTCTAGGCTAGGGCTTGGAAAAATAGGGTCCCCAGGTGGGCAGGGCGACCTTTTGATGGGCAGAGTCACCCCTTCCGCATGGCAGGGATGTTTTGTTGCAGACTCTGCACAGAGAGAGAAACTCTCTCTCTCCCCCCCTCCGCAGGGTTTGGAAGCACCGGATGGGTAACTTCTCGGATGTTAGGCTTTGCCTTTCCTCACAGTTTGTTGGATTAGTTTTGGTTACTGTGCCAAGTCTTTTCCTTTCTTCCTGATCCCTGATGGGAGGACCCCTTTGGAGCAGGATTCTCAGTGCTCCTGGCAGGAAGGAGGGGCAGTCAGAACTTCCGACCTGGATCTTGAAATTAGGTTTACCAAAGTGGGGAAAACTCTGGGGTGGCTCCCAGCAGTCAGTACACCCCCTTCCTCATGGAGGGCAGGTCTTCCCTCCCCTGCCCAGGCCCAGACCCGGGGTTCCCCGTTCCCTGAGCCAGGGGCTGAACTGACTCCAGAGAGACCCCCAACACTTAAAGGGTGAAAGTTCCAAAAATTTGATCCAGAGGGGAATAACTCAAACCAGGGAACCCCCTCCCAACCCTGGCTGAAACCGGCTGGGCCTGTAAAATAACAAAAATCTAACTCCTCACTACCTTCTGTACTCAGTACTAAACCCAAAGGACTGCCTGCCTTAGAGCAGAAAAAAAAGACATCAGAGTAAAAAGGAATGCCTTCGAAAAAAAAGTCTTCTTTAAATTGCTCTACTAATGTATTCTTTTCCAGCAAGCCTTCCCAGACTCACAATCCTACCAGGACGGAAAGTCTTCCCAAATAAGAAGTATCCCCTAATTATGGTCACCGTACCAAGTCCTACCTTCAGGTCTCTGCAACTGGACAACAATCTTTGAGTTCTAAAAATTAATCTTATTATTTATATTTTCCTCTGCAACTGGACTACAATTTCTAAGTTCAAAAATTCATTTTATCTTATTATTTATATCTGGCATGGTTAATATGTCACTATATCCAAGTTAAATAGTTAAATTATACAGATTATATTACATAATTTTATTAATTACAATGTTAAACTATACTATATTATTTATTATCATTATGTTAAATTGTCATCCAGTTATATTGTTCCATATGTGCCACTGTTCTATGTAAAGCCCCTTATCTCTGTTGGGCAGTTTATCGTTATATGTAAACCGGAGTGATTTGTAGTCTCTATAAGAACCTCGGTATATAAAAATTAAAAATAAATAAAATAAATAAATTATTTAGTTAGTTAGTTCCATTTCTTTACATGCCCGTTCCCTAATAAAGCTCAGAACAAGTTATAAGGCCCATCGCATGCAAATGCATAGCATGGGATACCATCAATCTTACAAATTCAACATCGCACAACATTAAAATCTCCGCAATTAAATCTTTTCAATATCTTCCCCTCTTCCCATAGACCAACCCACCACACTTCCAGCGCTTAATCCAACCCAATGCCAGTAAATGCAGATTGAAAAGGCCGCGCCTTCACTTTCTTGTGAAAGGTCAGTTGGATCAGCTCGGTGTGCAAGTCTTCTGACACAGCATTCCAAAAATGTGGTGCAAACGAACTAAAAGCAAGATAACGTCACATCCGCAAGGCTAGGAGAGTCTAACAACCAGCTGTGAGGAACGCAGTGCTCTCCCAGGCCTATAATCCACCAATAAATTAGCCAAGTATCATCCACCATAAAACTTTAAGCAGCATGCACGACACCTGGCAGCCAGTACAACTTCATAACAAGCAACGTTACAACATGGTCTCTTATTTTGTCCCTACTAGAAGCCTGGCCACTGTTATATTGCAGAATTTGTAACCGGTGAAGAACTCTTTGGATGTAAACTCACCCCTTGCACAGCTGGAAAATCTCCCCTGTCTCCTTAACCAGGATTCAATTTAAGCATATTCTTCTGAAGCTGGTTAGCTACTGCATCCAGACACTGTCATAACCTCAACTTGCCATTGCACATCGTCTGCAAAGAGATGACAGTTACAGTAACATTGCATTTTTCAACAACCACAATAAGTGGCCCAAATAAACTTTAAATAACACAGGAGAGAACACTGACCCCGTGGCACATTACAAATAATTAAACCTGGGTCCTCATAACATCAATTGAGATCTGTCCATAAAAAAGGTCTTTATCAACTTCCAACAGTTCTTATTTCTTCCAAGCTGTCCAAACGATACAATAACAAGCCGTGGTCCACAGTATCAAATGCCACAGACAGGTCAAGGAAAAGCAAAGGGTCCTTCTTGCCCTGCCTGCCACCATTCAAACAACATTGACAGCTGACACCAGGACTGATTCAGTTCCACTTGATAGAGGTGGATCACCCTGAACGCATCAAAATGACCCAGCGTTGCCAAAATGCCAGTTTTCTAATAATCTTTCCAGCAAAGACTAAATTGGAAACTGGACGATAATTCAGTACCACAAATGGTTTTATAATAGCAGATTTAAATATTGCTGGTACAAAATCCTGATACAAAGAAGAGATGGCAACACATGTGAATAATGGTGCAAAGACGTCTTGTCCTCTACTACTGAATTTAGATGGCAGGGGATCCAACACACACAATCCCTGCTTTCATCCCCTTTAAAACATCATCTATCTCCGTTTCCACAACTGGAGAGAAAACAGAAAAAAACGTTTTCCTTGCAGGACCCTCCCTACCCTTCCCTTCAAAGGAACAGCCAACAGGCCAGACAATGGTGGATACAGCCAAACATCTGCTACATATGAAGAGCGAATATTAAGAATCACTGACAACCAAAAGTACCTTCAATGTTTTTCAACAACTTCATTATCAATTTTAATCCAATAAAGTGCTTCAGTCACAGACAAAAGGGAATTCAACCAGTATTTTCTGATTCCCAATATGAACGACGTTCTACCCGTAAAACTGCCTCAGGGGAGATTTATTTAAGTTTAAAACTATACATACCGCACGATCCCATGATCTTGATGGAAAATGACCTCTTAGTCCCCATCTGTCGACTTCTAAAAATGATTTTAAAAATTTTATTTACAAAAACCAACTTATATTAAAAAAAACAAAACAAAAAACGGAGAATACTATTCATCACAAAAACAAAGCCCGGTTCTGAACAATTGCCATGCTTACAAAATCATCGAAATATCAAAGAAGTTGTCCCAGATTTGCCAGAAGAAAAAAAGTTTGGCAATTTTCTGACAGGGGCAGGGAGTACTGGCGTGGCCCAGAGGAGCTGGTTTGCATGGACCAGCCAGTAGAAGAGAGGGGAAGCACAGAGAGCGTGCCACATCGCACGGACCTCTCTCCCCCCTGCGGCAGTTACATGGAGCGCTTCCTGTGCGACCGAAAGCATGTGCTATGGCTGCTGCCGAACCTGCTGCCTCTGGGAGAATCTGGTTCGCCTGGAAAGAGACAGAGCACGGCCCGGGCATCGAACTGTAGTGAGGGAAGACGGCTCTGAGAATTGAACTGGAGGGTGGGAAGGTGAGAAGGCTTTTGTTCTACCGTGTCCTGCTGCCACACCCTCCCCAACAAGTGAATGCCTCCATCTCCTCCCATAATGATAATGCTGCAGTTGGTCCTACTTTTATTTATTTATTTGGAAACTTTTATATACCGGTATTAGTGGGGACATCATACCGGTTTACATTCGAACAACAAGGCTTGAAAATACATAAGAACATAAGAAAATGCCATACTGGGTCAGACCAAGGGTCCATCAAGCCCAGCATCCTGTTTCCAACAATGGCCAATCCAGGCCATAAGAACCTGGCAAGTACCCAAAAACTAAGTCTATTCCATGTAACCATTGCTAATGGCAGTGGCTATTCTCTAAGTGAACTTAATAGCAGGTAATGGACTTCTCCTCCAAGAATTTATCCAATCCTTTTTTAAACACAGCTATATTAACTGCACTAACCACATCCTCTGGCAACAAATTCCAGAGTTTAATTGTGCGTTGAGTAAAAAAGAACTTTCTCCAATTAGTTTTAAATGTGCCACATGCTAACTTCATGGAGTGCCCCCTAGTCTTTCTACTATCCGAAAGAGTAAATAACCGATTCACATCTACCCGTTCTAGACCTCTCATGATTTTAAACACCTCTATCATATCCCCCCTCAGCCGTCTCTTCTCCAAGCTGAAAAGTCCTAACCTCTTTAGTCTTTCCTCATAGGGGAGTTGTTCCATTCCCCTTATCATTTTGGTAGCCCTTCTCTGTTAACAGGGAAGATAAAACTTGGAGGGGAGTTAACCAAGGCAGTGTGGAAGACATAGATTAACAAAAAAAGAGAAGATTAACAAAATAATTGGTTCCTTAATATGAGGAAAGTGTGGTCACCATGGAGAGGTGCATGGGATGATGTGATGGGGTTGATCTATTCTGGATAAGTTTGTTGAACAGTAGTGTTTTTAATTTCTTTTTAAATTTGATCACACATGGTTCAAGGCGCATGTGAACGGGCAGGGAGTTCCAGAGAGCGGGGCCAGCAATAGAGAGGGCACGATCACGTGTGAAGGAGAGATGGGCTGTTTTCAGTGAGGGTTTATTAATAAACTAAAAAGGCCTTTCAAATCATTTCCTTTCTAGATTTAATCCTTAGTGGAACGCAGGATTTGGTGAGAGGTAATGGTGATGGGACCACCTGGCAATAGGGATCACAACATTATCAAATTTGAACTGATTGGAAGGGGTGGTCCAAGAAAACAAACCGGTAGCCGATCCAAGATGGCTGTCAGCAATGAAAACAAGTAGATGGACCGGTGTAAACAGGACTTTATTGAAGCTTGCCCGACTCTGGCTGAGTTTCGCTCAAAGAGCTGCCTCAGGGGCTTAAAAGCCACATGAATTGGCTTAAAACATCACAGGATGAAATCAAGCAGAATTCGCACAAGGGGTTCCTTTGCGATATCAAAAGCTTGCAGAGCAGAGCTTAAAAAGTGTCAGTATTGCATACCAATAAAAGAAGTACTTCAGACGAATTAGGCGAATTCTGCTTGATTTCATCCTGTGATGTTTTAAGCCAATTCATGTGGCTTTTAAGCCCCTAAGGCAGCTCTTTGAGCGAAACTCAGCCAGAGTCGGGCAAGCTTCAATAAAGTCCTGTTTACACCGATCCATCTACTTGTTTTCATTGCTGATTGGAAGGGGGACAAAATGTACATCTACAGCTCTAATATTAAATTTTTAAAAGGGAAACTTTGATAAAATGAGGAAAATAGTTAGAAAAAAACTGAAAGGTGCAGCTGGAAAGGTTAAGAGTGTACAACAGGCATGGACGTTCTTTAAAAATACCATCTTAGAAGAACAATCCAGATGTATTCCACGCATTAAGAAAGGTGGAAGGAAGGCCAAACGATTACCAGCATGGTTACAAGGGGAGGTGAAAGAGGCTATTTTAGCCAAATAAACTTCCTTCAAAAACTGGAAGAAGGAGTTTCATCCATTCCACTCCCCTCCAGTTTCTTGTTAATTAGCGACGGTCCTTCTCCAGGGTCCTCTTTAGTGAACACCGAACTGAAGTATTCGTTTAATATTTCTGCCATTTCTTCAGCCGTCTCACCCCATTGATCCTTTTCACCTTTCAATTTCACTATACCACTTTGTATCTGAAAAATGTTTTGTCACCTTGCTTTACCTCTTTGGCAATCCTTTCTTCGGCTTGAATTTTCGTTTTCTTGATTACTTTCTTCGTCTCCCTCAGTTCCACCAGATATTCTTCTTTGTGTTCCTCCCTTTGAGATCCTTTATATTTCTTGAACGCTGTTCTTTTAGCTTTTATTTTGTCAGCCACCTCCTTTGAGAACCAGATAGGTCTCATTTTTCTCTTGCTTCTCTTTACTTTTCTAACATATAGATTAGTTGCCTTGGTAATTGCTCCTTTTAGTTTGGCCCACTGTTGTTCTACATCTCTCTTGTTCTCCCAGCCTTCTAGTTCTTCCTCCAGGTACTTCCCCATTTCATCGAAGTCCGTGTTTTTGAACTGCAAAACTCGGGTCTTCGTGCTACTTCTCCGAATCCTATTTGTGATACGAAACCATACTGTATGATGATCACTGGTGCTGAGATGGCCACCTACCCGGACATTAGAGACATTATCTCCGTTAGTGAGAACCTAACATTGTGAAACTATAGCATGGGTTATTTTTCCCTATATGCATCACTTTGCACTTGTCCACATTAAATTTCATCTGCCATTTGGTTGCCCAATTTTCCAGTCTCACAAGATCCTCCTGCAATTTATCACTATTGCATAGAAACGATGGCAGAAAAAGACCAAATGGTCCATCCATTCTGCTCAGCAAGCTTAAGGCAGTAACTGCCACTCTGCAGTTATCCCCAGGCATTATGATAACCCATAAAAATTGTAGCTAGCACGCTTCTCTCATTTCCGTCCATTAGTTTTTAGAGATCCACAATGTTTATCCAATGCCCCTTTGAATTCTTTGACTGCTTTTGTCTTCACCACCTCCTCTGGAAGGCATCCACCACCTTTTCTGTAATTAAAGGATGATCTACTTCTGGTTTTGCCCCAGAGCATGCATGGAATTGTAGTTCTGATTGCAGGATTACATCTCACTGCATGCACGGGACAAAACCAGAACTGGATCATCTTCTATGGGTCGACCTATGTGAGGTGGCAAACCTACGTAAAGAGGATTACTAAGTTTTGTTTCTCATGGAGGTTGGGATAGGTTTGTATAACTGATAGGCTATAAAACAACACTGAATGTTAGTGAGTTTTATAAGTGTAAAGCTGTCACAAATGTGACTGCACTGACACTGCATGATGAGGTCAGAGAGTGCTGGCGTGTGTAGTGTTTCCTGACACTCCCCATTAGGAGGTGTCTTGTAAAGAAGTGGGTTTAACAGAACTCATGTGCCCACTGTGGCTCGTGACCTTCCATCAATTCTTCCTTCCTGGAAAGGTGACTGAAGCTCAAGGTTGGAGCCCTCAGGCCTTCAAGGAGGAGAGGAGGTGCAGGGGAGATATGATACAGACCTTCAGATACCTAAAAGGTTTTAATGATGTGAAAACGTCAAACCTTTTCCGTTGGAAAGAAATCCGTAGAACTAGGGGTCATGAAATAAAACTCCAAGAAGGACGCCTCAGAACTAATGTCAGAAAATATTTCTTCACGGAGAGGTTGGTGGATGCCTGGAATGCCCTTCCGGAGGAGGTGGTGAAAACCAAAACAGTAAAGAATTCAAAAGGGCCTGGGTTAAATACTGTGGAACCCTAAGCTTAAAGGATGGAAGTGAAGAAGAGAGTGCGTGGAGTAACTTGATGGTGCAGCGGTTATTACCCTTAACCAATAACCCTTGATACTGTTGATGTAAACGCCAATATTGCTCTCTGCTTCAACAGCAGGAGGAGAAGGGGAATTGGATTTGTTTAGCAACCGAGGGCCCTGACTTTTACGGTCTGGGGAAACAAGTATGGGGTTAACTTGCTGATGCAGCAGTTACTACCCTTAAACAACAAGACTGTTGCTATGATGCAACTCAAACATTGCTCTCTGCTTCAATAGCAAAGCTTATAAGGGAATTGGATTCAACTGCAATCAATCAGGCCGACACAGTACCGAGGTGTACAATAAAGCGTGGCAATGTCCAGCGCCCGCTCATTTGCCGCATGCACATTTTGGTTCACAATCCGCTCGATTCAGTATTCAAATTAGACGCAAATCCAAGCGGCGCCAAAAGCACGCCTATCGCGCGGTAGGCGCTCGCTATCGATTTTACTGTATAGGACATTATATAACTCCTATACAGTATCCAGGGTGCGCTGCTTCCATACATGTCATTTCAATGGAACGGGAAATGTCATTTTTAGAATGTAACGAAAATGTAATGAATTCCACACTTTTCATCAATCTGGAAACTTATCCCGTTGTTCCCCCTTTGTGACATCATCGCCGCATCATAATCCTACCTTGGACATGTATATAAGTCGCATCGCCAAGTAAGAAAGTCCCTTTGTATTTGGTTCGAGCCAGGACAGAGTGGTTACAGCGGTACCTTTGGATATCCGGGCGTGACGTTCCACATGCAACTGTCCTGCGGCTTCTCCCGGCGTCTGTACAAGTGATGGACCCGAGGAGCCGCAGAGATGCCTAATTGTAGACGCCGGAAGAAGGCCTGGCACGGCGTCCTTCACCTGGCATCCGTACAGGCGTCCACATCTGCGATGGACCCGTGGAGCCGCAGGGACGCCTAATTGTAGATGCCGGAAGAAGGCCTGGCGCAGCGTCCTTCTCCCAGCATCCGTAGAGGTGTCCATGTCTCTGCTGGTTCACGGAGCATCATGGATGCCGAAATAACATAACGTAAGAAGCTATAATAAAAGGAAAGGAAGCAATTTATTGAGGATTAAATGGGAACACAATTTATTGATTTTATACTTCAAGAACTATAAATGATGCAATGGAAAACACAGAGAAGACTAGGGAAAATTCCAACTAAATTTTATTTGTTTCACTATTATTTGTTATTTTAAATCAACTTCTCTGCTTGCTGGGAAATGGTTTGATGGATGTATCACAGCTCCTGAAAGAAACACAACACAAGATTAAGCATACTGTACAGACATAAAACGATCATATCTCGAATTTTGCAGTGCTATGTACTACAATAAAAGCGCCACATCAGTATGAAGAAATGAATGTAAAACAGTTAAGAACTTACAGGAGAAATAAGATTCGATGATCCTTCGTCAGACATCATTCCCCCTTGTGGTGTTGTCCGCCTTGGCTGCTGGTTCCACAGGCAGATCTGGCGGTAAGTTTTCTGCTATCTCTGCATGCACACCAAATCGCTGA
This sequence comes from Rhinatrema bivittatum, assembly GCF_901001135.1. Classification (NCBI taxonomy): domain Eukaryota; kingdom Metazoa; phylum Chordata; class Amphibia; order Gymnophiona; family Rhinatrematidae; genus Rhinatrema; species Rhinatrema bivittatum. The sequence continues at coordinate 82,510 of NW_021820755.1, read as the reverse complement.
CAAATGTTGTGTAGCATGCATCAGGCAACAATGATGTTTGCCACCTTTTCTGCACGCTCCCCCAGAGTGATCCAGACATCGGAATCGTCCTTTCAGAACTCCAAAGTCCGCTCGATAACGTTTCCGGTGCTGCAATGAGCCTCATTGTAGCGTTTTTCTGCCGCAGTGCGTGGAGACTGGAGTGGAGTTAGCAACCAGGGTTTACAGCCATAGCTGCCATTACTTATACGGGGAATAATCAGGAATGCATCAAAAACAACTTTACAGCGCTTAACATCTTAAACACATCACATATATAAATGCACACATATTGTATACCGAACATCCCAGATATAGAATCCCAGGCCGTAGCCGATGTCACCAATTAGCCAGCCTTCACTGTACTTGCCCTCTGGGAAATGGGTTCCCATAGATGAATGTGCCAGAATGTAGGCAACATGGCAGCACCAAGGATACTTCGCTACAACATTTAGAATCCAAAGGTGTGCATCACAAACAACTTGAACATTCATTGAATGGAAGTGCTTGCGATTCCAGAACGTCCTCCGACCTGGGGGTAAACACAATATGAGTGCAGTCTATAGCACCCAACACGTTAGGCATCCCTGCAATACCCATGAACCCACTGCGGATCTGTTGCAGCTCCACTGGATCCATAGGATACATGATGTATTTCCTCATCTGCTTCATCATGGCCTTCAAGACCTGTGCCAGATGCCGTGAGAAGGAGGCCTGTGTCATACCCGCAATGACACTCATGGGGATTTGAAAACTTCTGGTACCAAAAAAATTTAAGGCACCAAGACGTTTCGTCAATCCTGGCACAGCATGGTGGCGATTGGCCAGGGGCTCAAGGTTGCAGTGCAGATCTTCATAGAGGAACAGGATTTCCCGTGAGCTCAGCCGGTAGGTTCGGACTACATCTCGCTCGGACATGCCAAAGAGTTGTCTGTGGGCGAATGATACGTCCAGGTCTGCCGATGGCCCGTCCTGGTCTACCGATGTCCCTGTCCTGTGCACGGACGACTCTGTTCCGCTGTGCCTCCATGAAAAACAACACAAGAAAATCAGCATAACCTAATATATCTTGATTATTCATTTAACAAATATAGAAGCGGAGCCTCAGGGATGCCTAATTCTAAACGCCTGAGGAAGGTCGGGTGCAGCGTCCTTCTCCCGGCGTCCGTACAGGCATCCGTGTCTCCGCTGGACCAGCAGAGCCTCAGAGATGCCCAGACAGAAAAATGCTACCGTTGGATATTAAAAAAAACAACACATATACATATCTCCTCCGGTCTTTGTGCTGGGTTCTCCTGTTGGCTGTTGTCTCCAATAGGCCGTCTAGAATTCGCTCGCAGAGCATTTCTTAATCTCGTTCTCACCCGTAGAAAAAAGATCGCCAAAGCCAATATATACATGTAGTCCATGATGCTGTCCGATGCTGTCCGTTGGATATTCACTGACTGTCAAGAGCACAGCACCACACTAATGCCAGGGTCAGGGTAGGAGGTAAAAATAGAGGGTAAAGACGCGGAAAATGTGCAGGTTAAAGACGCGCTATTTTGGGCACGCGTTACTGTATCAAGGGGAATAGCTAATCCGGTCATTAAATACCATTAACATACCATCTACATGCGGCGGGCGCTAATTGTAACGCATCGTTTTCAGCACGCGCTAAAGACGCGTTAGAGCATATACTGAATCGCGCGTCCATCTTACGCGCCTAAAACGTGCATCTAATTTGCATTCAAAAGCGCGGAAGCCCGGCCGCGCTTTACTGTATCGGCCCGAATGAGGGCTCTGACTTTTATGGTCTGAGAAACATATAAGCATGAGATAACCAATAATGTACAAGCTTACTGGGCATACTGGATGGACCATTTTGGTTCTTTTCTGCCATCATTTCTATGTTTTCATGAATACTTCAGAGGTAGTGGATAGCGGGGGAAAGAAACTCCTAGTGTGTGAAAATTTTGCATTTTTGGACTGTGTATTATCTTTCATTTTTGGTGTATGGATGGCACTCTTCTTCGGTGTGCGCGCTCCTGATTTATTCACCTGCATCAATTATTCCAATAAAGGACTTACTTTTCAAAAACAGACAGGCTATGTGGCAGTGCGCTGTTTTTACTGGAGGGAGTCAGGAGACCTCAGAACAGGGCCTTGAAAGACCCGTCCCACTCTCACCCCCGTACACACACGTCAGGAAGGAACCCACGGGAGCCCCACCGATCCCGAGTGTGCTCCAACGTTCGAGCAGCCGGTGGAACAGGGGTAACACAAGGACTAAACTTTGGTTATGAACAAATCAGCAGGGAGACGTACGTAGGAGGAGGAGGAGGAAAAAAGAGCTAAAACCTCATAATACTGATGTTCTGAGGGAAAAAAAAAATAGCTGTAAGCCTTGGAAGAGAATGAAGGATGGTGCTGTAATGGCCAAGAGGAAAAGAATAACTTTCCTGATTGTTGGACAGGGAGAAAAAGAAAAACCTCTTTATTTCGAGGTCGGTGGTCAGAATGTGACATAGCATGGAACCAATAAGACGGCTGTTGCCACTGGCCAACTGGACTGCGGCCTCGAGGATAAAAGCTCTTGGCCTTGGTACAATACTTCGTAGATGCCTCCACTTAAACCACCTTGGCAGCCATCACAGTTTGGTACCCCAATTGCTAGTCTGGTCGGAAGGACTGAGGCGGCTCTGGAGAAAATTGGAGCCAGTCTCTCTGGTGACAGCGAGCAGCCCATTATCGAGGCTTGATGGGGAAGCTTGCGAGGCCGTCGGCACTGTAGGCATCCTGTGAAGAAACGGAAGGGCTCTAGTTTGCAAGCGCTGTCAATTTGCCACCATTCAGGAGTGTTTAAGGCCTTGGAAAAGGTACAATAATAGCCAGCTCTTAGCCTATAACATTTCATTTTCATCTTATTTACTTAGAGACCCTTATGGTTAAAAAAAAATAAAAAATGACAACTTCAATCAGTAGCCAAATGTATCTGAAGTGCGCAGGAGAAGAGACTAAACTCTTTTACCATCCAGTCAAATCCACCAGAAATTCAGTCCTCATTAAGAGAGAGATTAGATTCCATAAAACACGTAGCCATTATTTTTCCTTTAAAACTATATTTCAAAGTGATATCTCTGTGTGCCTTCTGGAAAATGAATTAGGGCTTAGGAGGGGCCTGATTGCGCTGGAGCACTGTAGCCTGAGGACTGTAACCTTAGGTCCTGGCAACGAAGCCAGCCTTGGAATTCCCGATCCCTCGTTATTAATCATCAGGGTGAAAGGCATGTCTGAGGCGTTAGGATTTAAAGCCACAGCTATGTGTGAAAAACAATAATATCCCTGCAAAAAAATAAAAAATAAATAAAAAAGTGTGAAAAGGAAAGTCTGTAAGTAGATTAGAAATAGGTCCATTAGAATCTCTTCCATTCGTTTTACTATAAAGATTCTATTGTAAATCTGATGGAGCAAACGTGTTACGTCTTGGTGGTCCCTTCGGTAGGTGGATGCCTCTTTTGCCTAATGCCCGATTGCAGCCCCTGTTTTCTTTAATAAAGAAAAAAGCCTGGTTCAGGATTCTGGGCAGGGGCTTCAAAGACCAAATCCGATGCTAAAATGTGATCTTGCCCCATCCGAGCTCCTGGGTCTGCGTTTAGATTTTCACATCTCCGCTCGCTTGGAGTTGAAAATAAAAATAAAACCCCACAACCCAGCTGATACAGTAAAAGCAAAGAACTGCTCGAGTACCGCAAACATCCCCAACCATATGCTCGGCCCATGACCATGTTTTCATATCCAAATCTTACAGAAATCCAACAGGATCTGTGCTCACTTCTTGCCTGGGGAGCATCTCTTGGCGGGCACCCTGGACTTCTCCACTCCTAGACGATTTTACAGCAGGCAGGGCTGCAGCCTGGATCCTGTGGTTTGGAGTCGCCCAGAAGCAGGACCTCCCCTCGGGAGCTCGATGATACACCAAGAGGGGGTCTTCTGAATCCAGAGGCCCTTCTACCTGCACCTTCTACCCCCCCCTCCCCCACCCCATGTGGTTGTAGGAGGGCCCTGATAGCTAGGCTGGCTCTCCAGGAGCTTAAAACTACTAAACTGGCACCTATCGCAAAGTGTGATAAAAACTGCCTGTGACCATAAAACACACCCCTTTTCCTATCACATGCAATACTTAGCGCATTTTGATAAATCCAGGCCTAAGTTTGTACCTGAGGCAATGGAGGGTAAAACCCTGGTCTCCTGGTTTGTAGCCCACTGCTCTAACCACTAGGCTACTCCTCCACTGTACAGAGCCAGAAAATCTAAGGGAAGAAAGAGATCTTAGATTTTGGAACTTGTTAAAAACTTGGTTAATGGTATAGGTGTTTGGATGATAGATTTGGTTTTAGTTTAACTATTTGGAGAAATTTCTCAAAAATTTGTAATGTAATCTAAGATTTATCCAGAAATTGTTTATAATATGTTGTACATCGCTTAGAAAGATTTTCATCAGTTTTGCGATTATTTAAAATAATTTTAAATAAACAACCCAACAAATAAACCATGTCAAAGGCCTTGCTGAAATCCAAGCATGCTACGTCTAGTGCTTTCCCTTGATCCAACTCTCTGGTCACCCAATCACAGAAATTGATCAGATTTATCTGACAAGATTTAGCTCTGGTAAAAGCGTCCTGCCTCAGGTTTTGCAATGCATTGGATTCCAAAAATTGCACTCTCCTCTGTTTTAGCTGCAATTCCATTAATTTTCTCACCACAGAGGTAAAACCGGTCTGTAGTTCCCAACCTCCTCCTTACTTCCACGTTTATGAATAAGAACCACATCTGCCCTTTTTCCAGTTCTCTGGGACTACTCCAGACTCTAAAGAAGCATTGAAAAGGTCAGCCAGTGTAGCTGCCAGGACATCACTAAGTTCCTCTAATACCTTCGGATGTATCCATCCAGTCCCGTCGCCTTATCTCTTTAAGTTTAGTTAGCTCCTCACGAACACACTGTTCTGAAAACCAATTGATGTTTACCTCGCTTCTAATCTTATTTGTATTCAATCTTATTTGTCCTGCTCCTGGCCCTTCTACAGTGAACACTGAACAGAAATATTTATTAAAGAGTTTCATTTTTTCCTCATTCTCGTCTCTCCTTCACCTTTGAGTTTCACAACGCCACTTGTGACCTTCCTTCTATCACTAACATATCTTAAATAAAAAAAAAGTCATTTCTCCCATTTTGCCATATTTACTATTTTTGCTTCTATTTGAATTTTCCCATTCCTATTTTCCCAGCTTCTCATAGCTTTTCCAGATATTGTCGCCTGTCTTCCTCTTTCGGCAATCTCTTGTAATTTATGAACGATAAACTTTTCTCCCTTAGCTTTTCAGTTACTTCTTTAGAAAACCATAACTGCCTCTTTTTCCTCTTTCTTTTATTTAGTTTCCTAACAAACAGGCCGATACAGTAAAAATCGGGATACAGTAAATTAATTTATTTAAATTAGGGCCAGCGCGTCCCTAGCACCTCTTTTCGGACAGGAGCGGCGGCTGTCAGCGGGTTTGACAGCCGACACTCAATTTTGCCGGCGTCGGTTCTCGAGCCCGCTGACAGCCATGGGTTCAGAAACCGGACGCCGGCAAAATTGAGCGTCCGGTTTTCAACCCGCGAGCTGCGGGCCTATTTCAAATTTTTTTTTTTTTTACTTTTTTTAACTTAATATTGGAAGCGCTATTACCCCTTACTGAATAAGGGGTAAAGCTAGCGCGTCCAAAACGTGCGTCCAATCGCGGGTTAACAGTGAGCTCCGCCGGAGCGCACTGTACTTTATCAGCCTGAAAAATATTAGATGCCCTTATGATATCTCCATTTAGTTTTGCCCACTGCCCTTCTGCATCCCCTAGATTTTTCCATCCAGCTAACAATTTCTCAAGGATCTTTGCTTTCTCCATACAATCCATAGAATAGTCATTGGATACTGGCACTTCTGTCAGCAGTGTTGTTCTTTGTGCTCTCCTTCACCACAATAACTGGTTTTCATGCATCGATCTTCTTGTCAGTGGGAACAGGAATATCCCAGGTGATCACAGCTTCTTTATTCTCCTCGATTCTGTTAGGGTTGTGCTCCTAGTGTTTGTTTGATCCGTCGATGTTATATTTACGCAGCTTCCTGTGAATAAGCCATGCTTACCTTGTTGTACTTCTCTGTATACAGGCCTTCTGACCTCATCACATCACATCCAGCGATGAGATGTAGAACTGTTTCAAGTTCTGTTCCATAGAGTCTGCATTTGTCCATTTTACCAGAAAATATACTGGCTGTGAACCATCTTGACCGTAGTCCAGTATGCTATGCGTAGTTACCAATCCCACATCCAGCCATAGGTTACCTGTCTGGATGTTTATTTAGATGTCTTTGTTGTTAGAATTATTTTGGCAGTTAAATGTAGCTTTTTTTTATTTTTGCTGACCATTTCTGGCAGCATGGGGAGAGGAATAGTCAGCAGGAAAAGGGAGGTGATCTTGCCCGTGTAAAGGTCCCTGGTGAGACCCCACTTAGAATACTGTGACATTTCTGGAGACCCCACCTTCAAAAGGATGTAAACAGGATGGAGTCGGTCCAGAGGGAGGCTACTAACATGGTCAGAGGTCTTCATTCTATCCCCATATGCTTTAGCATGAACAATCTAAACATGTACACCCTAGAGGGAAGGCGAGATAGGGGAGATAGGATAGAGACATTCAAATATCTCCAAGGTTTCCATACACAGGAGATGAGCCTTTTTTCAATGGAAAGAAGGCTCCAGAATGAGGGGTCTTGAGATGAGGTTGAAAGGGAATAATCTTTGGCAATATTTCTTTACAGAGGGTGAAGGCGGATATGTGGAACAGCCTCCCAGTGGAGGTGGTGGAGACAAGGGCAGTATCTGAATTCAGGAAAGCATGGGATAAATACAGGGGATCTCTAAGGAAGTGATGAGAATTGTAAACTGAATTAGTTGGGTGGATGGGCTAGACAGGCCATACGGTCTTTTTCTGTTATATTTTGTCCTGTTTTGAATATATTCTGTCAATTTAATAAGCATCAGTTTACTTCTAACTATTCCCTAACTGGCTGGAATTTGTTTTCTGAATAGCTTTAGAAACCAGCCACAATCTTTTTAAAAGCATGTGTGGAAAAATCTGTAAATGTGAAGAAATCTTTCCTATGTCCTTCACATTCCAAGGCTTTTGTCGGGGCTTATTAATATGAATGTCCGTCCAAAGAATTTGAGACTTGTCTTCCACTGCAGCTCTGCAGGATTCAGATAACTCAGCGGGGCTGCAAATAGAATCCATGCACGGTATCTCACTAATCATTTCATGCCTTGTAAATGAATTAGCTATCACTGTGCTCTTCTGGATGTCTAAAGCAAATATTTATTTTAAATTATGCATGACCTGGAATCAGGGAGCACAGATCATGGAGGGAGGAATCTTCCAGAACAAACATAACTGGAAGAACCTAACAACAGAAGTGATGGAAACCAGCACCTGACAGAATTCAAGCATGCTTGGGACAGACATAGAGGACACTGGTAGGAACGTGGCTGGGAGGTGCCAGTATTGCAAACAGCTCACCCTTCTTTCACTCCCTTGACAGCTGAGGCAAGGAGAGAGGAGATAAGGAGAAAGCAAGGCATAGATAAAGGAAGCACCAATTAGAAACAATCCCCCTCTCCCACATCCAACCCATCTTCCATGCTCTGTACCCTCTCATAAGACTACCAGATCTTCATTACGCACCAGGAAACCAACAAACATCCACAAACATCACCAGTCCCTACCCGCCCTATGATATATGATTATAATATTGTATTCTATTTGTATTTTAATTGTGTATTTGACTTATATTGTAAACCGATGTGATGTTTCCTATGAACGTCGGTAAATAAAAACAAATAAATAAAATAAATAATACAAATAAAAAGCCGTACCCACCAAACAGCAACCTTTTTCCTAAACATCATAAAATTAGTATGGGGGGGAATTTTGTTTTGTTTTTGTGGAGCTTTTTCCCATGAATCTCGTTTCGTGCAATGTTTATTTCATTTTTGTAGTTTAAAAAGAATAAAATAAACATTGAAAACCACCCCCCTCCCCCCAAAAAAAACCCCCAGAAAAAAAGAAAGGGGGCTTCCCGTGCCCCCCACCCATCTCTCCCAACTGGAAAAATGCCTGGGCTGGGATCCTCTCCGGATCTGCAGTCAAGGCCTAAGCGCTGGCCTAAGCCGAAGTCGCAACAATCTATTGTGCCTAGGCCTACGCAAGGCTGAGGCATTGGCCTAGTCGCCTGTACTGCAGCATCTGGCCTGGTTCCGGGACCTGGCCTAAGCTAAGGCCCTGGCATCGGTACCCGGGCTCTGGGCCAGGCCCTGGCATGGGTCCAGACCAAGGCCACAGCATTGGGACTGGGTCAGGATATGGTGTCGGATTTGGTAAGTATCGGGGGGGGGGGGGGTTGTCAGGAAATTTCCCAGGACTGGGCCTTTGCTTGGGTCTCGGCCTATGCCCTGGCATCGGGCCAGGTCCTAAGCTGAGACCTTGGTGTTGCGTTAGGGCGTAGGCCGCGATCCGACAAAAGGCCTAAGCCAAGGCGGAGACGCTGAAGTTGTGCTCGGGCATAGGCTGGGACCCCTGCTTTGGGTCTCAGTCTACTTTCCTAGGCGAGGCCCCTGCTTCGGGGCTAGGCCTAGACTTGACCGGCGACATTTTTTTTTTTAAATAGGTTTTCGAAACAAAATGAGATTCTGATTAAATTTTCATTGGAATTTCTCGTTCCGTTTTGAAAACAATTCAAAATGAAATAAGAAGTTTTGTCTCAATTCCTATTTCATTCCTCCCGAATGCCCATCCTTAAAAAAAACGTTCTTTTGTGGAGCGATGTGCTGTATATCTCCAACTTGACAGATATCTGCAACAAAGCACCCGGGGATGAACGAACGAAGAGTGTGATTTATTTACTTACTTATTTGTTTGTTTTTCTATACCGACAATCGATCGGAGATATCACATCGGTTCACAGTAAACAAGAGATGAAATAAGACTAAGGCATGATGTGGGAATTACCGATTTACTAACTTCCCTAAATCCCCTCATCCTTCACCCTTTGTTGCACGAAAGAGCAGAGTCAGAAGCTTAAATTTCTCCCTCGCTTTCAAAGGCAGCCAAAGGGGAGTCCACGCACTGTAATTGCAGGACGGGTCACAAAAGTTTTTATTCACTTCCCCGATTCTCCTGGGCCAAAGCCGCAGCTCTCTGCCGGGAAAGCCCTTCTTCCTTGACCTTGCCTGGCCCCCGCCAGAAGAATCTCCGCTTTCCTTGGGGGAGCAGCAGAGCATGCAGCTGTCATTTCGCTTCTTCACAAGCACGCGGGTCCATGGTCAAAAGTCATTTAGATGGATAACTGTCACGTTATCCATCTAAATGACAAGTTTGGCACATTCAGCCATTTATCTGGCTAAATTATAGCTCTTTCAGAGCAGTGCTAGGGACGCCGGAAGCGAGGAAATGTCAGGTTTTGGGGGACTGGAGGGGAGGGCCGCAACAATATTTCAGTTCTACAAGACAGGATAGCTTAAAATCCTACCCGACTATATATATATATATATATATATATATATATTTATATTTATATACACGTTTATCCCGCTGAATATATGGGACAAGTTATCCGGCTAACTTCAGCTGGTTAACTTGTCCACTAAACGGCCTACTGAATGCATAAACATAGAAACATAGACGTGACGGCAGAAGAACGGCCCATCCAGTCTGCCCAGCAAGAATAGTGGCCTCCTTACGTTTAGCTGGCTCCCTGAGAACACGCTGTTCCAAAAATCAATTCAGCTTTACCTCACTCTCAGTCTTATTTGTGTTCATTTTATGAAATCCCACTCCAGTCCCTTCCACAGTGAGCACCACACAGAAATATTTGTTAAGCAATTGCACTGTTTCCTCATCAGCCTCTACATGTTCCCCCCTTCACCTCCGACTCTCACAATGTTACTTTTGCACTTCCTCCCGTCACTAATATATCTAAAAAAGAAAAGTATTGTCCCCTCATTTTACCATATTTGCTATTTTATTTCTTCTGTTTGAATGTTCGCATTCCTGGCCGCTTTCCCAGATATTGTCACCTGTCTTCCTCTCTTTGTGATCTCCTGTAGTTAATGAATGCTAACTTTTTCTCCTGTGTGGCTGCCTAGGATCCTGCGCACCCTGCCGACGATTCTCTGGAACAGACGCTCAGAGGCAGCCTCTGGCAGGAAACTCACTTTATTCTGTACACTGGTAACTACTTTACATTTGGGGCCATCATTTCCTTTTGAGACACAAAGACTTTCATACACAAGGCCTTTGCACATGTGAACAGGTTAAAAAGTTATTATATAAAGGTTACCTGGGCTGCTGCAGAAGCAGGGCTAGGCAGAGACAACATGCTGCTCTTGGTACTGTCTCTCTCCCCCGGTGTTATAAGCTGTTTAAAGCAGGGAGAAGGGCTGCTGCTGCCCTCCAGCTCCAGTCTTAAAGTAGAAGAGACTTACCTTTTTGCTACTGCCTGGCAGCAGGAACAGGGACAGCTGCACAAGGACAGTGAATAAAATAACCCTTGCTGTAGTTACACGATGTTAGGTTCCATATTAGGAGCTACCACCCAGGAAAAAGATCTAGGCATCATAGTGGATAATACTTTAAAATCGTCGGCTCAGTGTGCTGCAGCAGTCAAAAAAGCAAACAGAATGTTAAGAATTATTAGAAAGGGAATGGTTAATAGAACGGAAAATGTCATAATGCCTCTGTATCGCTCCATGGTGAGACCACACCTTGAATACTGTGTACAATTCTGGTCGCCGCATCTCAAAAAAGATATAATTGCAATGGAGAAGGTACAGAGAAGGGCAACCTAAATGATAAAGGGGATGGAACAGCTCCCCTATGAGGAAAGGCTGAAGAGGTTAGGACTTTTCAGCTTGGAGAAGAGACGGCTGAGGGGGGATATGATAGAGGTGTTTAAGATCATGAGAGGTCTTGAATGGGTAGATGTAAATTGGTTATTTAATCTATCAAAGGTCTAGGGGGCACTCCATGAAGTTAGCAAGTAACTCATTTAAAACAAACTACAAAATGTTTTTTTCACTCAACGCATAATTAAGCTCTGGAATTCATTGCCAGACGATGTGGTTACGGCAGTTAATATAATAGGGTTTAAAAAAGGTTTGGATACATTACCAGAGAAGAAGTCCATAAACTATTAATCAATAAGGAATAGTAGCTTGGGATCTATTTAATGTTTGGGTACTTTCCAGGTTATTATGGCCTGGTTTGGCCACTGTTGGAAACAGGATGCTGGGCTTGATGGACCCTTGGTCTGACCCAGTATTGCATCTCTTATGTTCTTAAATCAAAGCATTAAATTATTGAACTTACCGCTCATATTTTGGGTTATTTCAGAATACTTGGGAACTCCACATCCTCCCCACAGCCCCTTCAGCAAGGAGTCCCCCAAGGCTCATCACTTTCCTCCACCCTCTTCAACATTTACATCACCCCCCCTCTCTGCCAACTCCTCTCTGATCTCAAACTTTAAGTTCTACCTCTACGCTGATGATGTCCAGATCATCATCCCCATACACAACTCTATCTCTGATGCCCTAGAGCATTGGGAGAACTGCCTCACAGCCATCAACTCCCTGCTCACCCACCTCCATCTTGCCCCAAATACGAACAAAACTGAACTCCTACTTATCTCCCCCCATTCTTCCCCCTCCCCTTTCTCTGTCTAACATCCCCAAGCTCAACCTTCTCTCAACGCAACCTTTTGTAAGGGACCTTGGAGTTCTCCTCGACCACCAATTAAGTATGAAGAATTATGTCAACTCCATACTCAAAGCCTGCTTCTTCAAACTTAATGTACTTAAAAAACTCAGACCTCTCCTACACACCCAAGACTTCCGTACAGTGATCCAGGGTACCATCTCTTCCAAATTTGACTACTGTAACGCTCTCCTCCTAGGGCTCCCACACTCCACTATAAAACCACTACAAATGTTACAAAACGCCACAGCAAGACTCATTGCAAATTCCTGTAAACATGAACACATTACTCCCATCCTCAGAGACCTTCACTGGCTCCCCATAGCCTCCCGCATTCTCTACAAAACCCTTACCACAGTACATAAAGCAATTCACACCCACAACTCCAATTGGTTAGATTTCCCTTTTACCGCTCCTCAGTCCACTCGACCCACTAGAGCGGCCAACAAAGGCACCCTTGTCGTGCCCTCTCTGAAAATAGCCCTTCTCTCCTCTACACGCGACCGTGCACTCTCGATCGCAGGTCCCACTCTTTGGAACACCCTAACACCCGACCTGCGCCTTGAACCGTGTGTGACCAAATTCAAAAAGAGATTAAAAACGTTGTTATTCAAACAAGCCTATCCAGAATAGAAGGCCCACAAACCTTCTTCCAAAGTATTACCACACGGCGTTTACTCTTTCCTCATATTGAGGACCCAAGTATTGTTAATTTTTCTCTTCATAGCTGCTTCTTGTTACCCCCCTCCCAGTTCTGCTTTCCCTGTTAACATGTAGTTTCCAAGCTTAATTCGTTCATTGTAAATAAATAAATAAATAAATACCTACCTACCTAACAGTTTTATTCTTGAACAGTCATTCTTGATTGAAGGACAGTGAACGTACTGCCATCTCAGGAATAGTTGCATCTAAAGGGGCGGATTTTCAGACTCCGCGAATAGGCCTACTTTTGTTTGCACTCCAGGCGCAAACAAAAGTACGCTGGATTTTAGTAGATACGCGCGGAGCCGCGCGTATCTGCTAAAAACCTGGATCGGCGCGCGCAAGGCTATCGATTTTGTATAGCCGGCGCGCGCCGAGCCGCGCAGCCTACCCCTGTTCCCTCCAAGGCCGCTCCGAAATCGGAGCGGCCTTGGAGGGAATCCTCTAACGCCCTCCCCTCACCTTCCCCTCCCTTCCTCTACCTAACCCACCCGCCCGGCCCTGTCTACACCCCCCCCTTACCTTTCTCCGGAGATTTACGCCTCCCGGAGGGAGAAGTAAATCCCCGCGCGCGAGCGGGCCTCCTGCGCGCCGGGCCGCGACCTGGGGGCGGGTACGGAGGGCGCGGCCACGCCCCCGGACTGCCCCGGTTTTACTGTGTAATGCCCTGCCTCCTCTCTTCATTCCTATCCGACCTGGTATCACTCTATCCCGGACAAGGATCTCCGTGCCGGCCACCGTATCCGAGTCAGCTTCTGCCTCTAGATCTGGGGCTTTATTTCTTATTGCACGTAACTTTCCAGATATTGCCCCTTTTTCCCATTATGAGGTAAGAATAGAACTGAGGCACCTCCTCCTTTCTCTCATGTGCACAACAGTGGTGCATAAAGGTTGCATAAAGGATGGAGAGAGAGAAAGTGTGTATATTGCTAGGTCTAGGGAGAGAAGAGGGGGGGAGAGAGAAGAGATGTATGCTAGTGAGTAAGGGGCAAAAGAGGGGGGTTATGCTAGAGAGGGGGGTTTGCTGTGCTGGCATCAAGGAAGGAAGCGTTGTGCCAGGTAAGTCAAAGTCCGTGCATGTGTAGGCTCCCAGTATCCATGCATCAGGTAACCAAGGAGGATCTAATCAGCACTGGGGGTGAGGAGGAGATTCCACACCCAGCCCTCAGCCCCTTCTCAACCTATTGCCTCCTCTGCAGTCCTTATTCTCAGCATAAACCCCTCGGCTCATCTCCTGGCCAGCAGAGGAAGGGGTTGAAGGAGCTCCCCTCACTACTGCAGTCGGGGGAAGAGGAGATAAACACCCCACAGCCTTCCTCAGAGGAAGAAGAGGAATGGGAGAGGGGAACTGGATAGGCATTGGCGCGGGCTTCTTCAGTTTATTTAAAGGGCCAGTGGTGGGAAAAGCCTGTGGCCCCACCGGAAGCCTCTGCTTGTTTCCTGTTTTAGCCCTATAAAAGGCCTCAGTTCCTGTTCCTCAGGGCCTTCAGATCCAGAATCCATAGTTTTCTGTGTTCCTCTTCGGGTCAAGGTCCTCTGTGGTCTTCACTTGTCTAGATGGCTCTTCATTCTTTGTTCTTGGTGTTCCTGATCTCGTCCTGATGTTTCTGGTCTTGTCCTTCGTCAAAGCTCCTTCATCGCCTGTTCCATGTCCTGGTCCTGATGTCTTCGCCTTCGCCTCTGCAACCAGTTATCAGATTCCTTGAGTCCACTTTTCCTGGCGTGCCACCGTCGTGGTCCATGACCAGCCCATGGGGGGCTGTGTAGGGCTCATCATGGTACAAGGCCGCCTTCTCGTCTGCAGCACAAGCCTCCAGGAGACTTCTGTTTTTAATGCCTTGCTTCTGAGAATCCTGAGTCTTGAATCCTGTCCCAGTCTTCAGAGTTCCTTGTGCCTGCTTCTGTCCATGCCCAAGACTCTGCCAGAACCTGCTCCGCTTCAGCGTGGTCCGTGACCAGCCACAGGCAACTGTGTAGGGCGCGCCCCAGTGCAGACCTCTACTGAATCTTCGACATATTCCAGTCTCGTTCCACTTCTTCTGGAGTCTGCTTCACATTCACTGTGGTCCGCGACCAGCCATGGGCGGCTGTGTAGGGTGCGCTGCGATGCAGTTCTCACCCACTACTTTCGCCTGAGTCTTGAATCCTTGCCTGAGACCTCCAAGTAACCTGAATCTTTGTCCGAGTCTTCTGAGTAACCTGAATCTTCGTCCGAGTCTTCCAAGTTCCTGAGTTCCTGTCTTGTCTTGTTCCTACCCTCAGCCTCCGTCTGGCCTCATGCACTCGTCGTTCCCAAGTGGCGGGTCTGGAAGGGCTACCGAGTGGCCGGAGGGCTACTCTTGTGACCAGCATTGTGCTACTGGGTCACATTCGTGCGTGTAGGTCCAGTGGAGGGCTGACCCTGCCTTGTTCCTGCTCTGAAGTTCCTTGCCTTAGTTCCAGTCTTGCTTTGTTCCTGCTCTGCCCGTGCTTGCATGCTTCCACCTCAGACGGTGTGCCTTGGGGCTCCTCCCTAAGTTGTGCCGAGGTGCAGGGGCTCACACTCTCCCATGAGGTAGTGTCCACGCCTCCACGCTTACACCAGCTGAAGGCTGCGCTCGCAACACAACCCTTCCTATGAAAAGGCAGCAGTGCTAATATTAAACCTTCTACTATAGATCCCACCACAAAAATTACATACTAGTAGAAGACCCTCACCAAATACTGAATAAAAAGAGCATAAGTATAAACAGAAACATGCGGACAAAAAGTGAACTGGAAACCACTATAAGCCAAACTCTGTATGCAGTGCAACAATGGAAAAACATAAACATCACCATTCCTCTTCAAACAATAAAATCAAGAAATATAAAATCAATACTAATAAAATCATAGAAATAAAAATAATACATATTTCATAGCAGCTGAAGATTAGAATAAACACCAATAAAATATTTCAGAACATCAGACACAAACATATAATAATTACAAATAATAACAATTAGAAAATCCCCTGCTCATCATACCGGGAACCTTTGAAATTGTCATGGATTAGCAGGCAGAGGGTTGATGTGCACTGGTTTTCTCCTCTCTTCTCATATGTCACATACACTCTCCCTCACTCACATGATGAGTCTCACTCACACACACAGGCTCAGTCTCACTCATGCGCACACACTGACTCTCACTCACATGCACAGTTTCATACAGGTATACACGCAGGCTGTCTCTCACTCTCACATGGTCAGTCTCACTCAGACACATGCAGGCTATCTCTCATTTTCACATACTCAGTCTCATTGAGGTACACACATGCAGACTGTCTCTGATTCTCACCTGCTCAGTCTCACTCATGCGCGCACACTGACTCTCACTCACATGCATAGTTTCATACAGGTATACACGCAGGCTGTCTCTCACTCTCATATGGTCAGTCTCACTCAGACACATGCAGGCTGTCTTCATTTTCACATACTCAGTCTCATTGAGGTAACATGGTCAGTCTCACTCAGACACATGCAGGCTGTCTCTCATTTTCACATACTCAGTCTCATTGAGGTAACATGGTCAGTCTCACTCAGACACATGCAGGCTATCTCTCATTTTCACATACTCAGTCTCATTGAGGTAACATGGTCAGTCTCACTCAGACACATGCAGGCTGTCTCTCATTTTCACATACTCAGTCTCATTGAGGTAACATGGTCAGTCTCACTCAGACACATGCAGGCTGTCTCTCATTTTCACATACTCAGTCTCATTGAGGTAACATGGTCAGTCTCACTCAGACACATGCAGGCTGTCTCTCATTTTCACATACTCAGTCTCATTGAGGTACACACATGCAGGCTGTCTCTGATTCTCACCTGCTCAGTCTCACTCAGACAGACAGACAGACACACACACACGCTGTCTCTTTCCTCCCGGAAGCACAAGGCGGGCAGAGGCAGCCTCAGCCTATCCTCCTCCAGCCCCCGCGGCCGACCGGGCCGCAGGGCCTGACCCTGCTCCTCTTGGAAACTCTGGCCCGCAATGCTCGCTCCCTTCAGTCGTTCCCAACATAGCAACGTGGCCTTCTCTTTCCCACGCGGGCCCACCCCACTTCCTCTTCCGGGCTGCAGTGATAAGGAGAAGCCGTTTCCCCTCCCCAGTGTTGAGGACATTGCGCTGCAATCGGCCCCTCTTGTCAGCGCTCCGCCTGGGCTTGAAAACTGCTGACAACCCGGGTGGCGGAGGAGGAGGAGGCGGCGGCTGCTGCGGTCCGCGGGGGCGGGAGGAGAGAAGAGCAGCCGCACCCGTTGGGGGGGGGGGGGGGCCGGGGAGCGCTGCCTCCTGCCCACGGAGGTTGCGAGACCCCAGCTCACGCTTTACGACACAGCGGTGTGTCGCGACAGTCCGGGCGAGAATCGCCCTGTTAGTCTATGGGACCACACGCGAGGAACTGCAGAAGGATACCAGAGACAATAGTGGCTTCAGGAGTGAAACCAAGCGGAGAAAAATGCCAGTGTGGGCAGCCGGGACTGGAATTGTTAGGGCGCAGCAAGGTTTTCAGGATCCCTGCTGCTCAACCGGCCGAGCTCATTCCGGGGCTAATGTACTAAGCTGCGTGCAACGTGCTGCGGGTTTTTGCGCGGGTGATTGCGCGCGTTTCCCCCCCCCCGCAACTAACCTTACGCGCTTCTGTAATAATGCGTTCGGCACCAGAAAAACGAGCGCACAACCCCCGCACCGAAAACCCACGGCAGGTTTCCCACGCGTGCGTGCCAATGGCATGTAAAGGAGGCAATTACCCGTCCACGGGCTACGCGGGGAGCCGCGCTAACGGGGAGAACAGTTAATGCGGGGTTTTTGTAGGGCCTGGGTCAGGGCAGGAGTTAGTGTGGGTTGGGTGGGTGTCCGCGCAGCTCTGGTGTAATCACGTTCACTTTTTTTTCCTGATGCTAAGGCACATTTTGTGGGTGAGCCGAGCGAGCGGTAGAAGCCTTACAGCGGGGCAGAAGGCTGGAGAGAGAGGAGCCCCACCTTCAGTCCCACTCCCGGCACCGCTAACTGCCTTGAAAGGGAAAGGCTTTCGCCCGGATGATCATCCATCGCGGGTCTCCCCACGCGGCGGCTCTCCTGCGCGAGTTTCTGCACGGGTTGCTACGCAGGCTCTTGAGCGCGTGATTTTGCGCGCATAACGGGGCCTGTGTTTGTTTCTGTGCGGATCTTCTGCGCATGTCTCATTAGTGTGCTCCTCTTAACGCAGCCGCCTGTGTTTTGCTGGGCGCGACATCAGCCCCCCTGTGTCCACCTTCCTGTTGGCACTTCAGTAAGCAGGGAGCTCCCAAACCGGGCAGACGAAACCCCACCTTGGGCTCCCTCCGGTATAACCGTTGCCCAGAAGTCGTGCCTGCAGTGTTATCTGCTCTACCTATCCATGTTCACAGCCAGTCTTCTCTCTGTCAGGTCGATACTGTAACGTGCGGTTGAAGATTTCCCGTCTGTAACGAGCTGGGAGCGCACAATTCGGACGCGTAAGGCGATCCAGCGATACAGTCTCCAGTTTCACGCGTCCTTAGCGCTTCTTAAAACAGACACATAACCCTTTCCGCACGCAGCATGTATATGATATGTAAATGAAGGAATTAGCTGTATAATGAAGGAATTAGCTATTCCCCTACGATACTGTGACGCGCGCTCAGATTATCTCCTTTGTAACCCGCTATTTTGCCGCGTCCTTAACCTGTTAGTTTACCGCCTACCCTCTACCTGGTGTTAGTGTGGTGTTCGAAAATTAAAACGGGAATAAAGTGTAAAAAATGGGGGCGATTTCGGCGCTCAAGGTCCCGTCCGGTCTCCGGTGCAGCCCCAGTCCTGTCCCCTCCTCCCGAAGCAAAAAAAAAAAAAACCCGAAAAAGTAGCAAGGCTCGGGCCTGCTATGGTAGTCCCTTCTCCCTTCTCCCTTCTCCTCTCCTCCCGATTTTGGCGCTCAAGGCGGCCGGGTGGGCCGTGCATTCATCCAGGCAGAGGGAGCCGGCGACAAAAGCGGCCACCGGCTCCCTCTGCCTGGATGGATGCACGGCCCCCGCCGGCAGTGAATGAATGCCCGTGCGATTTCGGCACTCAAGGCAGTCACATGACGTGACGTCACGCCTTGAGCGCCGAAATCGGGAGGAGAGGAGAAGGGACTTCCGTAGCAGGCCCGAGCCTTGCTACTTTTTCGGGTTTTTTTTTTTTTTTGCTTCGGGAGGAGGAGACAGGACTTGGGCTGCAGCGGAGACCGGACGGGGCCAGGGCAGGTGAGCGGGGGCTGGGGGAAAGTTTGCCGAGCATCGGGGAACAAAACTGTCCACTTCCTGGTACCTGTCATTTGAAATGACAGATACCAGCGCGGCCGTGAAGCGTTAGGACCGCGCACCCAGGATACTGTATAGGCGCTGTATACAGTATTGTACATATTGTATATAGGCTATATGCCATTTCTATATACCCACATTTAATATTTAATTTTTATTTTTATTCATATGTTACAATGTTCCTTATATTAATTGTTTAATCAACTGTTATCTTGTTACAATGTAAAATAGGGCAGTTCCGGCTCTATTCAACCTGTTATCTGGAAACCGATGTGATATCTCGATCGAATGTCGGTATACAAAATAAATAAATAAATAAATAAGTAAGTAAATAAATAAAAAATATAAATGGGGTTGCGCGGGCCTATCGCTTGCCTAAGGCTTCGCAGCCGCGGCTTGCATTTGCATGCAATTTGAAGAGAGTATCGAGCGGTAGGTGAAGAGAACTGTGCGTGCGGGGAGCGAGGGTGCGCCTGACGCTGCCGCACTGTTTCTACCGCGGCCTTAGAGTATCGACCTGTGTGTCCTAAGTCACCACCATAACATGGATCCAGAGGGAGGGAGGGAAGGCGAGGGGGGTTCAGACCACACTGTGGTGGGGCAGATTCCTTAACCCAGTGGTCCCCAACCCTGTCCTGGGGGCCCACCAGCCAGCCGGGTTTTCAGGATCTCCACAATGAATATGCATGAGAGAAAATTTGCATGCACTGCCTCCATAACATGCAAATTTTCTCTCATGCATATTCATTGTGGAGATCCTGAAAACCCGACTGGCTGGTGGCCCCCAGGACAGGGTTGGGGACCACCGCCTTAACTTACTGAGTACACCCCGTGCCTGTCCCACATACACCTTGTTACTAAAGCAAACTGAAACGCATCGCACCGCCTTCTCCGCTGACATGAGCTAAGAAATCTCCCAGGCCATTTTTTCTGATCATAATTCAGATTTACCATTAAATCAAAAATATTACTGAACTCTTCTGCCTGGTTAACACGTTCCGTGTGTCAGCAGAAAACTTGAAGTCTCACCTTTCCAGCCGTACAGAGTTGACACAGATGGTTCCAAATGTGTTATGTAAAAAATGAAGGGGGATTTTTTTTTTTTTTGCAGTTAAAACAAACTGTGAGCAGTTTATTTGATAGATCAGAGCTGATCAAATGTCCATCTGGGCTCCTGGTTAATGCCACCCATCTCGCTCGCTCCTTCTTCTGGTCTTCTTCCCTTTCTCATGCAACGCGTGGGTTAAGACGCCGCTTTCAGAACACAGCACAGCCCTAACTAATGGACTTCCTGCGAGCCCTGCTGGATGTGTTATCCTTGTACTGCAAATGCTTACAATCCCTTTAACAGGTGCACGCCATTGGATCATAGGACGGGCTTGGATTTGGCCCACTAGGGTTTTATACATTTAACAGACCAATTATTTTACCACGGTTTACTGTTGCCTTCTATTATATCAAGTTCTTTTCCTTTGCTTACTTACTCATTTTTTAAGTACTTCACGGCACCCCTAGTCTGGTGCAAGGAAAGCTAATATATATATATATATATATATATATATATATATATATATATATATATATATATATATATATATATATTCTAACAAGGCTGTTCTTTTATTGGGGATGCGATTGGGCTCTAAGTGCATGCACCGAGAATCGTGATCAGGGTATGAAAGTTCATAATATTTATTTATTTATTTGGTGCTTTTCTATGCCGCTGGCTGGCTCATCCTTGAAGAAGGGCATGCGGAAAAAGGACAGAAGAGGGTGTCCAGGGGTCATAGAGTTGAGCCAGAGAGCCAGACTGTTGCTTGTTTTATTGACCTACAGCCAGTCCTGGCATTTGTGGCAGCAGAAGTGAAATAGCTGCAGGACTGCTGCTGTTTCTCTTCCCTCCATTAGCTTATTGCTTCTTCCCAGCAGATTTAATCAATGAGCTCCCAGAAAGTAGGAGAAGTAGCAACAAGCTGAGAACTATTATTCTGTTCTATCATTTATATCCCCTCTCTCGCTTAAGTGCCCCACCCCCATATAACATCAGCAGAGGGGGTGGGCCCCCTGCCGGCCGGTAGCCAGAAGAGCTGAAGGATTTAGCAGCATACTAGAACAGGGAGCAGTCTGGAGGCGCCTTGAAGCCTCCATGTGGTCTCTGCAGGTGGCAGCGTCTATGCCTTTAGTGCTAGAGACTGTCTAGATAAGGAAACAAGTGACTGCTCCGAGTCCTGACTGCAACCACCGCGAGACGCTTTATAAAGACTCACGAGGCACAGGACAGGCATCTTGCATTGGACGTACCTCAGGATTCGGCTCTGGTCTGGTGTATCATTCCTCGGAGATAAGCGTCTTTGAGGTCTAGAGAATAGAGCCAGCCCCCTCTTCTCTGGGTAGCGTTGCTGTCTTGAATTTCTCCTTGTGGGAAAAAATGTTGCGAGGGCCTGAACTTGAAGTAGGGGCTTGGGCGTCCTCTTTTCATTGGGCTTAGGAAGTACTTTGAATAGAACCCACTTCTTTTTTTTTATTGGATTGGGACCTGCTCATGGGCATTTCCTCCGGGAGACACGAGAACCTCATTCCCCAAAAGGATTGAACCTTGATTTTGGAAATGAAAAAGACCTTGGGGATGGCCGGGGAGGAAGGTTGAAAACCTGCAATCTGTAGCCCTCCTTGATGATGATTCGAAGAACCTGACATTATTTGGATCCAATGTGGCAAAAAAGCAGGGGTTGGTCAACCTCTGTTGGACCCTGTAGCCATCCAGAGACTAAGGTACTGGCATTGCTCTCTGCAGGGAGTCAGAAAATGAGTTTTGACCGTGAAGGCGATTTCAGCTGCTTTGATTTTATGGTCCCTTGGTCTTGGCTTCTCTTGTTAAGTTTAGCGAGTGCTTGACGAAGGGATATACCATCTTTAATGATAATGGAAGGGCCCCGTCAGTTCTGCTGGCACGGCACTGGCTCCCTTTTGAATTGACCTGTTGTCATCCTGATTGAGTAGTTGGAGGACAGAGCAGTGGATGGGGAAGAGAAGGAAGAAGCAGACAATAGGAGGGAGGGAATAGCAATGAAGGGAGAGGGGGAGAGTAATGCAGGATAAAGGGGGACCTAGATAGGAATGGAGGGGAAAGGGAGATAATGAAAGCCAGGAAGGAAAGACTAGAGAGGGAGCAGCGGTGGATTTAAATGCTGTCCTCTGGCATTTGGACAGCTGTCCAGGGCAGGAGGGGTAGTGAGGATTACCACAAAGACACGCTGGCCGGCCAGCCCTATGTAATAAGGCAGCTGTGCAGGAGTGGCCACTGGACTGTGCTGGTGGCAGAAGAGCCACTCCTCCTAGGATGGCCACCAAGTCTATTGGGAAGTCCAGCCCTGTTGGAGGCAATGAAAGAGCAAAAAGGTGAGAGATAGCACTAGTTCTTGGAGGAGAAGTCCATAAACTGCTATTAATCAAGTTTACTTAGGGAATAGCCACTGCTATTAACAGTAGCATGGGATCTTCTTAGTGTTTGGGTAATTGCCAGGTTCTTGTGGCCTGGTTTGGCCTCTGTTGGAAACAGGATGCTGGGCTTGAAGGACCCTTGGTCTGACCCAGCATGGCATGTTCTTATGTTTCTTAGCAATGGAAGGGGGAGGAGATAAAGCAGAGAAGGGGAAAGGAGAGAGGAAAGGGAGAGGGAGCAGTGGAGAAGGGAGAGAGGAGGGCTGATAATGAGCCACAGAAACAGCACTGTTGCGGAGAGGGAGATCATGGCTCTGGCCATTGATAGAAAAGGGAGGAAGAGGAAGAACCATCTGGTTGGCCTGAGGAGCAGAAGAGAGCAGACAGCAGAGTTTGAGGGAGGAGGAAACCGGCAGGCTGCTACCCTGGAGCCTGGAGAGCCGGGTCGAGGGATGCAGGAAGCATTAGAGGGGAGTGGGAAGGGATGATGGAGGCGGGGAAAGGGTACAAGGATTGCACAGTACAGTCATGTCTATTGATGTTTGTTGTGTGCTTTTTAACACTAAGCCTGGGCAAAGGGTAGGAAATTGCCGCCTGGCTTTGCTATGGCACCATGCCCCCCTCCCAGTCTAATGTACCCCTCCTTTGCCCCCACTAACTTTCTGTCTGGAGCCATCACTGCTCAAGCATGGGAAAGTCAAGGCACAGTCTGCTGAGTGAAGGAGGGCTCTGTGTAGTCTCTTTTAGCTAAGCTTTAATATAATATAACTTTACCCTGCATTGATCCCTATAGATTGTGCTTATTTGTGCTGTTTAGAATCTGTTTTTGTGGTGGGCAGAATTATTGTTTTCCAATAAATATTACTTAATTTCTCCTGTTCAGCTTCTGTCTTGTGTGGGGATGAATAATCTTACCAAAAAAAACAAAAACATTCTCCAATCTTCTATATAAATAAAAATGTTAAATAGTTTGGACAAAATCGCTAATCTCAGAAACCACTGAACCGATTGCTTTCAAATTTGGACACAACCTTCATTTCGCATACAGGAAGGTTCTTCGGTACTTACATTACAGATATGTCACACCTGTGACAGGTAAAATAGGGTTAATGATTGTTTCCAGAAAACAGTGACATCTGCTGGACGTAAGCGCCATCTGTTACACCTTTCACTAACACACGCTACACTAATCATTTTGCCAGTCCAGGTCCACGTTTCACTTCCATTTTAATACATTCGCGCACTTTTTTCGCCGGAAGATAACTATTTCCTTTACAGATAAAATACACCCCCCCCCACACATGCCAAATTGATTTTCTTCCCACAGCCTCCCAACACACACAAAACCACCCTCCTCACACCTCCCACACACATGCCAAATTGATTTACTTCCCACAGCCTCCCACCACACACAAAACCACCCTCCTCACACCCCACACACACATGCCAAATTGATTTACTTCCCAAAGCCTCCCAACACACACAAAACCACCCTCCTCTCACCCCCCACCCACATGCCAAATTGATTTACTTTCCCACAGCCTCCCACCACACACAAAACCACCCTCCTCACACCTCCCACACACATGCCAAATTGATTTACTTCCCACAGCCTCCCACCACACACAAACCACCCTCCTCACACCCCCCACGCACATGCCATTTTTACTTACTTCCCACAGCCTCCCACCACACACAAAACCACCCTCCTCACACCCCCCCCACACACACATGCCAAATTGATTTACTTCCCAAAGCCTCCCAACACACACAAACCACCCTCCTCACAACCCCCCACCCACATGCCAATTGATTTACTTCCCACAGCCTCCCACCCACACACAAAAACCACCCCTCCTCACACCTCCCACACACATGCCAAATTGATTTACTTCCCAAAGCCTCCCACCACACACAAAACCACCCTCCTCACCCCCCCCCACACACATGCCAAATTGATTTACTTCCCACAGCCTCCCACCACACACAAAACCACCCTCCTCACACCTCCCACACACATGGCCAAATTGATTTACTTCCCACAGCCTCCCAACACACACAGAACCACACCCTCCTCACACCCCCCCACACACATGCCAATTGATTTACTTCCCACAGCCTCCCACCACACACAAAACCACCCTCCTCACACCCCCCACACACATGCCAAATTGATTTACTTCCCACAGCCTCCCAACACACACAGAACCCCCCTCCTCACACCCCCCACACACATGCCAAATTGATTTACTTCCCAAAGCCTCCCAACACACACAGAACCACCCTCCTCACACCTCCCACACACATGCCAAATTGATTTACTTCCCAAAGCCTCCCAACACACACAAAACCACCCTCCTCACACCCCCCCACGCACATGCCAAATTGATTTACTTTCCCACAGCCTCCCAACCACACACAAAACCACCCTCCTCACACCTCCCACACACATGCCAAATTGATTACTACTTCCCACAGCCTCCCAACACACACAAACCACCCTCCTCACACCCCCCACGCACATGCCATTTTTACTTAATTCCCACAGCCTCCCACCACACACAAAACCACCCTCCTCACACCCCCCACCCACATGCCAAATTGATTTACTTCCAAAGCCTCCCACCACACACAAAACCACCCTCCTCACACCCCCCACGCACATGCCATTTTTACTTACTTCCCACAGCCTCCCACCACACACCCCCCACACACACACATGCCATATTGATTTACTTCCCAAAGCCTCCCAACACACACAAAACCACCCTCCTCACACCCCCCACCCACATGCCAAATTGATTTACTTCCCACAGCCTCCCACCACACACAAAACCACCCTCCTCACACCTCCCACACACATGCCAAATTGATTTACTTCCCAAAGCCTCCCACCACACACAAAACCACCCTCCTCACACCTCCCACACACATGCCAAATTGATTATTACTTCCCACAGCCCTCCCACCACACAACAAAACCACCCTCCTCACACCTCCCACACGACAATGCCAAAATTGATTTACTTCCCACAGCCTCCCAACACACACAAAACCACCCTCCTCACACCCCCCACGCACATGCCATTTTTACTTAATTCCCACAGCCTCCCACCACACACAAAACCACCCTCCTCACACCCCCCACGCACATGCCAAATTGATTTACTTCCCACAGCCTCCCACCACACACAAAACCACCCTCCTCACACCTCCCACACACATGCCAAATTGATTTACTTCTCACAGCCTCCCAACACACACAAAACCACCCTCCTCACACCCCCCCACGCACATGCCATTTTTACTTAATTCCCACAGCCTCCCACCACACACAAAACCACCCTCCTCACACCCCCCACGCACATGCCAAATTGATTTACTTCCCAAAGCCTCCCACCACACACAAAACCACCCTCCTCACACCCCCCACGCACATGCCATTTTTACTTACTTCCCACAGTCTCCCACCACACACAAAACCACCCTCCTCACACCCCCCACACACACACATGCCAAATTGATTTACTTCCCAAAGCCTCCCAACACACACAAAACCACCCTCCTCACACCCCCCCACCCACATGCCAAATTGATTTACTTCCCACAGCCTCCCACCACACACAAAACCACCCTCCTCACACCTCCCACACACATGCCAAATTGATTTACTTCCCAAAGCCTCCCACCACACACAAAACCACCCTCCTCACACCTCCCACACACATGCCAAATTGATTTACTTCCCACAGCCTCCCACCACACACAAAACCACCCTCCTCACACCCCCCACACACACACATGCCAAATTGATTTACTTCCCACAGCCTCCCACCACATACAAAACCACCCTCCTCACACCCCCCACACACATGCCAAATTGATTTACTTCCCACAGCCTCCCACCACACACAAAACCACCCTCCTCACACCTCCCACACACATGCCAAATTGATTTACTTCCCAAAGCCTCCCACCACACACAAAACCACCCTCCCTCACACCCCCCACGCACACATGCCAAATTGATTTACTTCCCACAGCCTCCCAACACACACAAAACCACCCTCCTCACACCCCCCACACACATGCCAAATTGATTTACTTCCCACAGCCTCCCAACACACACAAAACCACCCTCCTCACACCCCCCACACACATGCCAAATTGATTTACTTCCCACAGCCTCCCCAACACACACAAAACCACCCTCCTCACACCCCCCACGCACATGCCAATTGATTACTTCCCACAGCCTCCCAACACACACAAAACCACCCTCCTCACACCCCCCCCACACATTTTATTTTTTATTTATTTTTAATTTTTATATACCGAAGTTCTTGTGGAATTACAAATGCCATTTTTACTTACTTCCCACACCCTCCAAGCACACACAAAACCACCCTCCTCACACCCCCCACGCACATGCCATTTTTACTTAATTCCCACAGCCTCCCACCACACACAAAACCACCCTCCTCACACCCCCCACGCACACATGCCAAATTGATTTACTTCCCAAAGCCTCCCAACACACACGAAACCACCCTCCTCTCACCCCCCCCACCCACATGCCAAATTGATTTACTTCCCAAAGCCTCCCACCACACACAAAACCACCCTCCTCACACCTCCCACACACATGCCAAATTGATTTACTTCCCACAGCCTCCCACCACACACAAAACCACCCTCCTCACACCCCCCACACACATGCCAAATTGATTTTACTTCCCACAGCCTCCCAACACACACAGAACCACCCTCCTCACACCCCCCACACACATGCCAAATTGATTTACTTCCCACAGCCTCCCACCACACACAAACCACCCTCCTCACACCCCCCCACACACATGCCAAATTGATTTACTTCCCACAGCCTCCCAACACACACAGAACCACCCTCCTCACACCCCCCACACACATGCCAAATTGATTTACTTCCCACAGCCTCCCACCACACACACAAACCACCCTCCTCACACCTCCCACACACATGCCAAATTGATTTACTTCCCACAGCCTCCCAACACACACAGAACCACCCTCCTCACACTCCCCACACACATGCCAAATTGATTTACTTCCCAAAGCCTCCCAACACACACAAAACCACCCTCCTCACACCCCCCACGCACATGCCAAATTGATTTACTTCCCACAGCCTCCCACCACACACAAAACCACCCTCCTCACACCTCCCACACACATGCCAAATTGATTTACTTCCCACAGGCTCCCAACACACACAAAACCACCCTCCTCACACCCCCCACACACATGCCAAATTGATTTACTTCCCACAGCCTCCCACCACACACAGAACCACCCTCCTCACACCCCCCACACACATGCCAAATTGATTTACTTCCCACAGCCTCCCAACACACACAGAACCACCCTCCTCACACCCCCCACACACATGCCAAATTGATTTACTTCCCAAAGCCTCCCAACATACACAAAACCACCCTCCTCACACCCCCCACGCACATGCCAAATTGATTTACTTCCCACAGCCTCCCACCACACACAAAACCACCCTCCTCACACCTCCCACACACATGCCAAATTGATTTACTTCCCACAGCCTCCCAACACACACAAAACCACCCTCCTCACACCCCCCACGCACATGCCAAATTGATTTACTTCCCAAAGCCTCCCACCACACACAAAACCACCCTCCTCACACCCCCCACGCACATGCCATTTTTACTTACTTCCCACAGCCTCCCACCACACACAAAACCACCCTCCTCACACCCCCCCACGCACATGCCATTTTTACTTACTTCCCACAGCCTCCCACCACACACAAAAGCACCCTCCTCACACCCCCCACACACACACATGCCAAATTGATTTACTTCCCAAAGCCTCCCAACACACACAAAACCACCCTCCTCAGACCCCCCCACCCACATGCCAAATGATTTACTTCCCACAGCCTCCCACCACACACAAAACCACCCTCCTCACACCCCCCACGCACATGCCAAATTGATTTACTTCCCACAGCCTCCCACCACACACAAAACCACCCTCCTCACACCTCCCACACACATGCCAAATTGATTTACTTCCCACAGCCTCCCAACACACACAAAACCACCCTCCTCACACCCCCCACGCACATGCCATTTTTACTTAATTCCCACAGCCTCCCACCACACACAAAACCACCCTCCTCACACCCCCCACGCACACATGCCAAATTGATTTACTTCCCAAAGCCTCCCAACACACCAAAAACCACCCTCCTCTCACCCCCCACCCACATGCCAAATTGATTTACTTCCCACAGCCTCCCACCACACACAAAAACCACCCTCCTCACACCTCCCACACACATGCCAAATTGATTTACTTCCCAAAGCCTCCCACCACACACAAAACCACCCTCCTCACACCCCCCCCACGCACATGCCATTTTTACTTACTTCCCACAGCCTCCCACCACACACAAACCACCCTCCTCACACCCCCCACACACACACATGCCAAATTGATTTACTTCCCAAAGCCTCCCACCACACAGAAAACCACCCTCCTCACACCCCCCACGCACATGCCATTTTTACTTACTTCCCACAGCCTCCCACCACACACAAAACCACCCTCCTCACACCCCCCACACACACACATGCCAAATTGATTTACTTCCCAAAGCCTCCCAACACACACAAAACCACCCTCCTCACACCCCCCACCCACATGCCAAATTGATTTACTTCCCACAGCCTCCCACCACACACAAAACCACCCTCCTCACACCCCCCACGCACATGCCAAATTGATTTACTTCCCACAGCCTCCCACCACACACAAAACCACCCTCCTCACACCTCCCACACACATGCCAAATTGATTTACTTCCCACAGCCTCCCAACACACACAAAACCACCCTCCTCACACCCCCCATGCACATGCCATTTTTACTTAATTCCCACAGCCTCCCACCACACACAAAACCACCCTCCTCACACCCCCCACGCACACATGCCAAATTGATTTACTTCCCAAAGCCTCCCAACACACACAAAACCACCCTCCTCTCACCCCCCACCCACATGCCAAATTGATTTACTTCCCACAGCCTCCCACCACACACAAAACCACCCTCCTCACACCTCCCACACACATGCCAAATTGATTTACTTCCCAAAGCCTCCCACCACACACAAAACCACCCTCCTCACACCCCCCACGCACATGCCATTTTTATTTACTTCCCACAGCCTCCCACCACACACAAAACCACCCTCCTCACACCCCCCACACACACACACATGCCAAATTGATTTACTTCCCAAAGCCTCCCAACACACACAAAACCACCCTCCTCACACCCCCCACCCACATGCCAAATTGATTTACTTCCCACAGCCTCCCACCACACACAAAACCACCCTCCTCACACCTCCCACACACATGCCAAATTGATTTACTTCCCACAGCCTCCCACCACACACAAAACCACCCTCCTCACACCCCCCACACACATGCCAAATTGATTTACTTCCCACAGCCTCCCAACACACACAGAACCACCCTCCTCACACCCCCCACACACATGCCAAATTGATTTACTTCCCACAGCCTCCCACCACACACAAAACCACCCTCCTCACACCCCCCACACACATGCCAAATTGATTTACTTCCCACAGCCTCCAAACACACACAGAACCACCCTCCTCACACCCCCCACACACATGCCAAATTGATTTACTTCCCAAAGCCTCCCAACACACACAAAACCACCCTCCTCACACCCCCCACGCACATGCCAAATTGATTTACTTCCCACAGCCTCCCACCACACACAAAACCACCCTCCTCACACCTCCCACACACATGCCAAATTGATTTACTTCCCACAGCCTCCCAACACACACAAAACCACCCTCCTCACACCCCCCACGCACATGCCATTTTTACTTAATTCCCACAGCCTCCCACCACACACAAAACCACCCTCCTCACACCCCCCACGCACATGCCAAATTGATTTACTTCCCAAAGCCTCCCACCACACACAAAACCACCCTCCTCACACCCCCCACGCACATGCCATTTTTACTTACTTCCCACAGCCTCCCACCACACACAAAACCACCCTCCTCACACCCCCCCACACACACACATGCCAAATTGATTTACTTCCCAAAGCCTCCCAACACACACAAAACCACCCTCCTCACACCCCCCACCCACATGCCAAATTGATTTACTTCCCACAGCCTCCCACCACACACAAAACCACCCTCCTCACACCTCCCACACACATGCCAAATTGATTTACTTCCCAAAGCCTCCCACCACACACAAAACCACCCTCCTCACACCCCCCACGCACATGCCAAATTGATTTACTTCCCACAGCCTCCCACCACACACAAAACCACCCTCCTCACACCCCCCACACACATGCCAAATTGATTTACTTCCCACAGCCTCCCAAAACACAGAACCACCCTCCTCACACCCCCCACACACATGCCAAATTGATTTACTTCCCACAGCCTCCCACCACACACAAAACCACCCTCCTCACACCCCCCACACACATGCCAAATTGATTTACTTCCCACAGCCTCCCACCACACACAAAACCACCCTCCTCACACCTCCCACACACATGCCAAATTGATTTACTTCCCACAGCCTCCCAACACACACAAAACCACCCTCCTCACACCTCCCACACACATGCCAAATTGATTTACTTCCCACAGCCTCCCACCACACACAAAACCACCCTCCTCACACCCCCCACACACATGCCAAATTGATTTACTTCCCACAGCCTCCAAACACACACAGAACCACCCTCCTCACACCCCCCACACACATGCCAAATTGATTTACTTCCCAAAGCCTCCCAACACACACAAAACCACCCTCCTCACACCCCCCACACACATGCCAAATTGATTTACTTCCCACAGCCTCCCAAAACACAGAACCACCCTCCTCACACCCCCCACACACATGCCAAATTGATTTACTTCCCAAAGCCTCCCAACACACACAAAACCACCCTCCTCACACCCCCCACACACATGCCAAATTGATTTACTTCCCACAGCCTCCCAAAACACAGAACCACCCTCCTCACACCCCCCACACACATGCCAAATTGATTTACTTCCCACAGCCTCCCACCACACACAGAACCACCCTCCTCACACCCCTTACACACATGCCATTTTTACTTACTTCCCACAGCCTCCCACCACACACAAAACCACCCTCCTCACACCCCCCCACACACACACATGCCAAATTGATTTACTTCCCAAAGCCTCCCAACACACACAAAACCACCCTCCTCACACCCCCCACCCACATGCCAAATTGATTTACTTCCCACAGCCTCCCACCACACACAAAACCACCCTCCTCACACCTCCCACACACATGCCAAATTGATTTACTTCCCAAAGCCTCCCACCACACACAAAACCACCCTCCTCACACCTCCCACACACATGCCAAATTGATTTACTTCCCAAAGCCTCCCAACACACACAAAACCACCCTCCTCACACCCCCCACGCACATGCCAAATTGATTTACTTCCCACAGCCTCCCACCACACACAAAACCACCCTCCTCACACCCCCCATGCACATGCCAAATTGATTTACTTCCCAAAGCCTCCCACCACACACAAAACCACCCTCCTCACACCCCCCACGCACATGCCATTTTTACTTACTTCCCACAGCCTCCCACCACACACAAAACCACCCTCCTCACACCCCCCACACACACACATGCCAAATTGATTTACTTCCCAAAGCCTCCCAACACACACAAACCACCCTCCTCACACCCCCCACCCACATGCCAAATTGATTTACTTCCCACAGCCTCCCACCACACACAAAACCACCCTCCTCACACCTCCCACACACATGCCAAATTGATTTACTTCCCAAAGCCTCCCACCACACACAAAACCACCCTCCTCACACCTCCCACACACATGCCAAATTGATTTACTTCCCACAGCCTCCCACCACACACAAAACCACCCTCCTCACACCCCCCACACACATGCCAAATTGATTTACTTCCCACAGCCTCCCAACACACAGAACCACCCTCCTCACACCCCCCACACACATGCCAAATTGATTTACTTCCCACAGCCTCCCACCACACACAAAACCACCCTCCTCACACCCCCCACACACATGCCAAATTGATTTACTTCCCACAGCCTCCCAACACACACAGAACCACCCTCCTCACACCCCCCACACACATGCCAAATTGATTTACTTCCCAAAGCCTCCCAACACACACAAAACCACCCTCCTCACACCCCCCACACACATGCCAAATTGATTTACTTCCCAAAGCCTCCCAACACACACAAAACCACCCTCCTCACACCCCCCACGCACATGCCAAATTGATTTACTTCCCACAGCCTCCCATCACACACAAAACCACCCTCCTCACACCTCCCACACACATGCCAAATTGATTTACTTCCCACAGCCTCCCAACACACACAAAACCACCCTCCTCACACCCCCCACGCACATGCCATTTTTACTTAATTCCCACAGCCTCCCACCACACACAAAACCACCCTCCTCACACCCCCCACGCACATGCCAAATTGATTTACTTCCCAAAGCCTCCCACCACACACAAAACCACCCTCCTCACACCCCCCACGCACATGCCATTTTACTTACTTCCCACAGCCTCCCACCACACACAAAACCACCCTCCTCACACCCCCCACGCACATGCCATTTTTACTTACTTCCCACAGCCTCCCACCACACACAAAACCACCCTCCTCACACCCCCCACACACACACATGCCAAATTGATTTACTTCCCAAAGCCTCCCAACACACACAAAACCACCCTCCTCACACCCCCCACCCACATGCCAAATTGATTTACTTCCCACAGCCTCCCACCACACACAAAAACCACCCTCCTCACACCTCCCACACACATGCCAAATTGATTTACTTCCCAAAGCCTCCCACCACACACAAAACCACCCTCCTCACACCTCCCACACACATGCCAAATTGATTTACTTCCCACAGCCTCCCACCACACACAGAACCACCCTCCTCACACCCCCCACACACATGCCATTTTTACTTACTTCCCACACCCTCCAAGCACACACAAACCCGGACAAAAGTCCAGGCTGCTCCAGCGGGGGGCCAGGACCGGTCCGGGATACATCGCATGCACTACGGACGTCGGCTGCCAGCAATCAAAATGGCGCCGGCAGACCTTTCCCTTACTAGGCCACTCAGGGACACCAATGGTGGCAGTAGCCCATGTGACATAGTAAGGGCGAGGGTCCCTCGGCGCCATTTTCAGGACTGGCAGCCGGCGGCCCTTTGCCCTTACTATGTCAGAGGACCTACCGCTGCCATTGCTCCACCCCACTGACATAGTAAGGGCAAAGGGCCGTCGGAACCCGTTTCAGTGCCCGTGGCCGACGGACCAACGCCAATATATCGCTCCTGGACCGCTCCTGAACGCCCGCTCCACCGACTGACATTTTTATCAGGTCTCAGGGGGTCTGGAGGGTGGGGGGTGGGAATGAACATCTTGGGGAGGGGTCATGGGGGGGCAGGTTTCATTCATTTGGCAACTCTGAGGGGGCAGGGGGGTGGGCTACTGTTTTTCGTAGGGCTGGGGGAGGGGGGGCAGGAGAGTGTGGGGTGGTTAGTTTAAGAGAACGTTTCTCATACGGTTGTTTTTTGGGGGAAGGGAGAGGTTCACACACAAATACATACACTAAACTTGCACGATCTCGGGAATGCACCAAAATAGCCCTCCCCAGACCACAAAACAAATTTGGAAGTGCAAATTTGGTTAGGCACTCCCCTATTTGGCTACATAACGCGCACAGACGCCCAGGGACAATTTTAATTTCCCAGGTCTTGGAAGGGGGGGGGGGTTATTATTTGATTTAAAGGGTTGGGATTGGGTTTTTTTTTTTGGGGGGGGGGGGGTTTCCCACAGAAATAGAAAGACAAAAGTTTTCTGATCTGCAGGGTAGGCAGTAGGCGGGGGGGGGTGAGTGTGAGGGGAGGGAGAATGAGGGGGGAGGTGAGTGTGAGGGGAGGGAGAATGAGGGGGGAGGGGAGTGTGAGGGGAGAGAGTTGGAGTGGGGACAGGGGAGGGAAGGGGGGGGATGAGTGACCAAGGGGGAGGAGGATGAGTGACTGAGGTATATGAGCAAGGGGACGGGGGAGGGAGGGAAAAGAACCTGACTCTGCCACTGCAACGCGTGGCCGGGTACCGCTAGTAGATAATAATCTTATTTCTGCAGGTTCTTACTCTGTGTAGAGTGTTGTGGTATTATTTGTGATCGTTCTTATTTTGCTAGTGGTATTATTTTTATTTATTTAAGCTTTTTTTTTTTTAATACAGAGGTATAGCTAGCGGCCTTCACTCCGGTTTACAATTGCAACAACTTATTACATTTAACAGTATAACCTAAACAGAGAAACTTACCAATTACAAATGGTATCAACATTTATAACAGTGTATATCTGTGAACAAAAAAGGAACAAGGAAAATAAACGATGTCATTTCAGGCATCAAGCGGACTCTGTCATAGTCTTGGTAGTGCTATAGCGTAACTTAAAAGGATATGCATTATCTGTGTTGAGTAATATTAATCAATACCGTCTTTGAATGTGTGAATATCCATGTTTTGAATGTGTGAAGATCCATGTTTTGAGCTCTTTTTTAAAAGATTTAATGTTTCTTTGTGAGCTCGAGTGTTCTGGTAGTGCGTTCCATAATTTTGGGCCTGCGATGGATATGGCTCTGTTCCGTGTGTTGGATAGCTTGGCTAATGGGAGTGGTGGTATTTCTAGTTGTATTTTGCTTGTTGTTCTAGTCGTACGTTGTGGTCTGTGAAGATGTATGACATTGTCAAGGGCCGTGTTGTCTGCTTTGTATATTACATGGTGAATGATTGTTAGCATTTTGAACTCCATCCTTTTTTCTACTGGTAGCCAATGTAAACTCTTTAGTACGGGTGTGATGTGGTCTGATTTCTTTTTTCCGGTTAGGATCCTCGCTGCGGCGTTCTGTAGTAATTGAAGTGGTTTTAATGTCATTTTGGGTAAGCCAATCAAGAGTGAGTTGCAGTAATCAAGGCTGGTGAGGATTAGAGATTGTAAAACAGTTCTGAAATCTCGGTGGTGAAGCAAGGGTTTTAGATGTTTGAGTATTTGGAGTTTGTAGAAACCTTCTTTTGTTTTTGTTGATATGTGCTTTCTGTAGTTTAGTTCATTGTCAATCCAAAAACCGAGGTCCTTTACGTTGTCTTTAAGTTGTATGTGTATGTTGTCTATTTTGAAGGATGGGGTTGCTTTAGATTCTGTGTTTTTTCTTTCTATTAGGATACATTCAGTCTTGCTCATGTTTAGACATAATTTTAGGTTGATTTAGCAAGTTTTTGATCGCCTCGAGGTGTATTAGTTTGCTAGTGCTTATTTGTGCTGTTTAGAATCTGTTCTTGTGTTGCCGCAGGACTGGAGAAGAGACGTGGTGGTCCCGCTTCATTAGAGTGGTAACAGAGAGGAGGCTGGAAACCAAAGGTGGTAAGCCCCTTCTAGGTGGGCAAAAGTAGTGCCAGCGCCATTTTGAATATTGGCAATATGGCCCGAATGCAGGAGGTCGCTCCCGGACCCCCGCTGGACTTTTGGCAAGTCTTGTGGGGGTCAGGAGGCCCCCCCCCAAGCTGGCCAAAAGTCCCTGGGGGTCCGGGAGCGATCTCCTGCACTCGTGACGTCGGGTGACAGGAACCAAAATGGCGCCGGCGCTACCTTTGCCCTGTCATATGGTAAGGGCAAAGGGCCACCAGCGCCATTTCTATTAACGCAGCCGTGGCCCGAGAGCGGGAGATCGCGCTGGGACCCCCCCACTGGACCCCAGGTAATTTAAAACATTTTGGGGGGGTTCGGGAGGGTTGGGGGATTTGTTTTAAAGGGTCGGGGTGGGTTTTAGGGTTGTTTTGGTGTGCCGGTTTTCCCGCCTTACCCCCTCCCCCCTCCCCCGATTTACTGACGATAAATCGGGGGAATTGCTATTGTATCGCGGCTCTAACGATTTTTGACAATTTAAAATATATCTGATGATTGTTTTAAATCGTCAAAAAACAATTCACATCCCTACTATATATCCCACTATTTCATCTAGAAATAGACTCTAGAATTAACTATCTCTGGCTTGCTTAGTACTTCAGACACACACAAACTCTAAAGAATATATCCCACTATTTCACTTTTCTCCAAACGTTTATAAGTCCAAAGATTTCCCAAAGCTTACCTTACCAATCCTCTTTAACCACCATTAGATTGATTTTCATCCCAAGAATTGAAGATGCAGATGAGCCTTCTGGTCCTCTTCTACTGCAAAGGGTGTGGGGCCTCTGCTATTCAATCCCTGGAACACTTGCGGTGACCCCTTGATTCCCCCTCCCGGGGGACGCTGGGAGCAGTATGCAGATGAGCCTTCCGGTCCTCCTCTACTGCAAAGGGTGCCGGGCCTCTGGAAGCTGGGGCTGTGGAAGTCAATCCCTGGATCGCTTGCGGTGACCTCTCCCGGGGGATGCTGGGAGCAGTATGCAGATGAGCCTTCCAGTCCTCTTCTACTGCAGAGGGTACGGGGCCTCTGGAAGCTGGGGCTGTGGAATTCAATCCCTGGCCCGCTTATGGCGACCTCTGGACTCCCCTCCTGGGGGATGCTGGGAGCAGTATGCAGATGAGCCTTCCAGTCCTCTTCTAGGGGGAAATAAAAAAAATGGGGGGGGCGGAAATCGGACTCAGGCAGCAATAAGGAGGACACTAAATTTTAAGATCTGGGAAAACAAGTAGGAGTGGGGATAACTTGCTGATGCGGCTGTTGATGCCCTTGACCAATAAGCCTGAAACTTTTGCTGGGCAGACTGGATAGACTGTTTGGTCCTTTTCTGCTGTCATTTCTATGTTTCTATGTATAGGGGTAGATAAAGGTTTTTTTTAAGTTTTCTATGGAGTGCTTGCCCTCTTTTCTATGGGCTTGATTCACCTAAATTAGGGTCTTTGAAAAATTTATGATAAACATGTTTTCACTGACTCAGGTGACTAAAGCATATTTGGATCCTACCTTAACAAAATGAGGCTGAGAGACCCCCATGTAGCTCACCAAACTCAGGTAAACCCCTTTCCGCACACTTTATGAATGGCTTCGAGTTCTTGAAATCGCGCAGTACGCAATCGGCTTCTCTCATGAAGTCACCAAAATGTGGACATAGGAGAAAGAAGCAATTTTACATGTTTGACCTACAAAGTGTGAGTGTGAGGGGTGGGACTGAATGCGTATGAACGATAGAGAGATAATAAAGATGTAGGTGCAGTCCTCTGTCGGGTTTTCAGAATATGCACACTGAATATGCATGAGATGTATTTGCATACAGTGGAGGTGGTGCATGCAAATGGATTTTCCTGCATAGTCGGTGTGGATATCCTGAGTGGGATGTGGCATTCGAAGACGAGAATTACCTGTCCCTACCCTGTATTATTCTACGAGAAATGGTCTGCATATTTCTTTTAGGCTCTGGATGATATTTGGGCAGGCTAAAGCATTTTTTTTTTTTTAAAAGCAAATGCCACAGTGCCTTGCAGGAAAAGTGGCTTTTGCATGTACCTCTTTTCTTAACATTAAAGGAATTCAGGAAGGTCACTAGATTTTTACATTTTTGTTATCCGTTAGATCGGGGGCAGCCCACTCTGATCTTCATGAGCCACTAACGGGCCTGGATTTCAAGATATCCACAATGAATATGCATGAGCTAGATCTGCATGCACTGCCACCGTTGTACGTATTCATTGTGGCTACCCTGAAAACCTGGCCTGGTTTTTTTTTTTTTGACTCATGAGGAGCGGAGTTGGTATTAGATTAAAATAAACTGGCTTGTTTTCCCATTTTTCAAAAACTTCTAAAGGTATTAAAAATCCCTCTCGTTGCCATGAATGGGAGTCGTGTAGTTTGGCAGAACTCTGGCCTGGAGTTACTCTTCGCTTGGGCTGGTTCTGAGGGAGATCCTAGAGGTGAATGAAAGGAACACAGTATTTGGGCGAGAGAGTGGAGGGCTTTAATGGAACATCTATCGTGATCTTTCCTCCCAACACACTCCCAGTAGTCTTTTCTTGGACTGTGGCAATAATTTCTTTTGTTACCAAGCGTCTTCTAAATATCAGCTTTTATGATGGCAGCTAATTGGGCTTTTGCCTCTGTACATCCTTTGGAGGCCGATAAAATTTGGGATGAATCGAGTGCTTATGTCTTTTGTACCTTGCTGGCTTTCAAAAGTTGCATTGCCAGGATCATTGAAGATATTTCTGTCTGCCTGGTGCCCAAACCTTGAATCATATAGTCTTTTAATATCATAGCTTTTAAGCTGACTTGCCATTTAGGTTAGAAGTCTGTGCACGAGCTCTCTAACATTCCTGTGGGCTGGGACAGCTCTTTCAAAACCCCATCGTTTTATTTCTGTTGTCATCCCCGGTGGTTTCCTGGGTTTTCAGTAACTCAAGTGAATTCACTTCTTGAATTGATTTCAAGGGCATCTTAACGATTTTGACGCGCACACAGCTTCTTGGAAAGGCAGCCAGGGGAGTCAGGTATCTGACGGCTTGCCCAGTGTTTGAAAAGCATTGCCAAGTCCTTGTTTTGGCCCGAGAATCTTCTAATGGCTTTCCTGGTATCCCATTAAAGCAGCAGCAGCAGCAAAGATCTATTACTTAAATGATTTCTCTGCTATGTTTCGGAGGGATTAAGC
The DNA here is from genome assembly GCF_901001135.1 of Rhinatrema bivittatum. Lineage (NCBI taxonomy): Eukaryota > Metazoa > Chordata > Amphibia > Gymnophiona > Rhinatrematidae > Rhinatrema > Rhinatrema bivittatum. Next base: position 43,355 of record NW_021820755.1, on the reverse strand, counting down.
TCTACTGGCTGTTGCATTGCGACAAACTTAAAAAAGCTCATTTGATAAGGAAAAAGCAGACCCTTCAAGGGCATTCCAATTATCTTGGCCTTTTCCAGACCAAAACCAAAAAACAGTATGGGGCGGATTTTAAAAGGGTTACGCACGTAATATACGTGCGTAACCCTTTAAAACCCTTCCTGCGCGTGCAAGCCCCGGGACGCGCGTATGTCCCGGGGCTTGAAAAAATGGGCAGGGTGGGAAGGGGTGGGGGGCATTGCCAGAGGCCTCGCCACTGCCACCGGGCCTAGGGATCGCGCGCCGGCACTTGTCCGGTGTGCGCAACCTACGCCTGCCCAGAGGCAGGCGTAAATAATACAACAAAGGTAGGGGAGGATTTAGATAGGGCTGGGGGGTGGGTGGGAATGGGGAAAGCCATCGGGGCTTCCCTAGGGCTCGGCGCACGCAAGGCGCACAAGTGTGCACCCCCCTTGCGCGCGCCGACCCCGGATTTTATAACATGCACACGGCTGCGCGCGCATGTTATAAAATCGGGCATAGATTTGTGCGCGCCGGGTTGCGAGCACAAATCTACGCCCGTGCGTAGTTTACAAAATCTGGCCCTATATTTGCGAAAAATTAATTTCTCACTTTGCGAATATTTTGACAGAAATCTGCAAAGATGACCTCTTTTGTGAAAACCTTTGCCATGGTAGCATCAGCCGCGCCATACAGGCCTCCCCCTTAATGGTATCATCAGTGGGTGGCATCTGCATGCCATACAAGTTACCCCCAAACTTAGTTTCCTAAACTTAAAGTCAGGGTCCTTGTTGGTTGCTGTCCGAGTCCAATTCCCTGTTATCTCTTATCTCTTTCTGTTGAAGCAGAGAGCAATGTTGGAGTCGCATCACAGGTATAAGGCTTATTGGTTAAGGGTAGTAACAGCCGCATCAGCAAGTTACCCCCATGCTTATTTATTTTCCCAGACCATAAAATTCATATCCCTTGTTGGTTGCTGTCCGAAGCTAATTCCCCTTTTCCCTCTGCCGTTAAAGCAGAGAACAATAAAGAGTTGCGTCAACAGTATGAAGGCTTATTGGTTAAGGGTAGGAATCAAACCTCATTAAACGGAAAAGAAGAAGGAGAACTAGGAGTCATGATGTGAAACTCAATGGGGAAGACTCAGGAACATCATCAGGAAGTATGTGGTGGATGCCTGGAATGCCCTCCCGGAAGAGATGGTGAAGACCACGGCAGTGGAGTTCAGAAGGGCATGGGCTAAATGCAGAGGATCATTAGTAGCTAGAGGATGGACATGAAGAAACGGTGCCAACTTTAGGTGGAACATTTTTTGCATGGGGGTAGTCACGAAGTGTGGAGTTTTTAAAAGGTAGCTCATCACTAAAGGAGAAGTTACAATTATAAAGTTAGTGTTATACTCAAAACTGATATAGAGAGACCTGGACATGATTTGTAACATTTATCAATTAACATTGATTACAATCTATGTTACCGAACCTTATGGCACCTGCGTAAACTGACAGATTTTAGTAGCATTACTTTTATGTGCCTTACTGTAAACCGTTGTCACGGTACCCACCTTAACGACGGTATAGAAAAAGATTTAAATAAATAAATAAATGGAGCAGCAATTACAACCCTAAAACTTTGACTGGATGGACCATTCGGGTCTTTATCTGCCAGCATTCACCATAGTAAATGCTATCATGTGCCATCACCTTCCGTATGTTAATAGGCAGTGTTAGGGTTTTTCCCTGTATTAAAAGCTTAGAGGAGAATGTGAAAGAGTTACGCATGTAAAAATGAGCACGAGTGCACGCAAATAGGGGCGGATTTTCAGAGCCCTGCTCGCGTAAATCCGCCCAAAACCGGGCGGATTTACGCGAGCAGGGCCCTGCGCGCCGGGAAGCCTATTTTACATAGGCCTCCCGGCGCGCGCAGAGCCCCGGGACTCGCGTAAGTCCCGGGGTTCTCGGAGGGGGGCGTGTCGGGGGCGTGCCCGGTCGTCGCGGCGTTTCGGGGGCGTGTCGGCAGCGTTTTGGGGGCGGGTACGGGGGCGTGGCTACGGCCAGGGGCGTGGCCGCGCCCTCCGTACCCGCCCCCAGGTCGCGGCCCGGTGCGCAGGAGGCCCGCTGGCGCGCGGGGATTTACGCCTCCCTCTGGGAGGCGTAAATCCCCCGACAAAGGTAAGGGGGGGGTTTAGACAGGGCCGGGCGGGTGGGTTAGGTAGGGGAAGGGAGGGGAAGGGAGGGTAAGGTGAGGGGAGGGCAAAGGAAAGTTCCCTCCGAGGCCGCTCCGATTTCGGAGCGGCCTTGGAGGGAACGGGGGTAGGCTGCGCGGCTCGGCGCGCGCAGGCTATACAAAATCGATAGCCTTGCGCGCGCCGATCCAGGATTTTAGTGGATACGCGCGGCTCCGCGCGTATCTACTAAAATCCAGCGTACTTTTGCTTGAGTCTGATGCGCAAGCAAAAGTAGGCTGATCGCGCTTCTTTTAAAATCTACCCCATAGCGCATATTACTGCAAGTGCTATTTTATAAACCTCAAACATACACGTGCAAGTAATGGTGCACGAATACATTTGGTCACATGAGAGAAGAGCAGGCCAGGTATGTTCTGGGGTGGGGGCCAACATTTCTGCGTATTAATTTGCTATTTTAAAACCTGAGAAAGTTACCTGCTAATTATCTGGCGATGTATGGCAGAATAAAATTCTTCATAGCCAAGTACTGACCGGGTGAGGGGGCTGGGTAAACTGGGGGACTTCAGGCTGAAGAACCAGGGGGTCATGATGACCTGGAGACCGTCTGGGCTCACTGGTGGAGTAACTGGAAATCTCCAGCCTTCAACCGTTTACTTATCTGGCTGCCTTACTGCCTTATTCACAAAGGCTTTTCTCCCTTCTCTGTCTACGCCTTGATGAATCAGGCCCTTAGCTGCATAAATCAAAACTTATAAGAACATAAGAAAATGCCATACTGGGTCAGACCACGGGTCCATCAAGCCCAGCATCCTGTTTCCAACAGTGGCCAATCCAGGCCATAAGAAGAGTCAATTGAATATCATCGTTTAAGATACAGTACAAGAGAAAGGACCATTACATAGAGATATTAATATGTTGATACTGTTAATTAACTGATTCTTGTTTGTATACATATAGTAAATGTGATTTTGAAACAATGGATATTTGAGTACTAATAAGATACGGATGTGTTATCTTTGTACAACAGTGACACCCATGCACATTGCGCATATAATAAGGAAATTTAGTTTCTTCCAAAAGAATGTAATGCAAATTCGGTTTGAGCATGCTTTTCCATGGAAAAAGCTGTCCTCAACACATAACAACGTTAGCATAAAAATACAGTACAAAACAAAATAATTCAATACTCGCCATTCATAAATTAATACAGCATAATTTACATCTCAATACATACAAATATTTATTACAAATTAATACGCCAGCAAATACCATCAATACATTAATAATTTAACAAAACAGTACAACCCAAACCACTCCACAATCCATACATAATTAATCTAAAAATTGCCGTAGCCGAAACCATCCACTTTAATACACCCCCTATAACCTTCTAACTCTACAAGTGCCAGGTGTTAAGTCCTCTTGTCCCCCCCCCCCCCCCAGGGGAGACCCCTTTGGGTTGTCCCCTTTCAGGAGTGACCCGCCCCCGCACAGCGGTGTGATGTCGTCATCAGCGGGGAAGCAGCAGGGCCACGCCGGGGGCTCCGCGGGGGCCCTCCACGTGCCCCGCTGGATCTTCATCAGGGCAGTGCTATTTCTCTCCATGGCAGAGGTCTGTCCGGAAAGCTGCCCCGTCCCGGATGACATCAGCGGGGAGGGGCTCGGGGTTTACAACGTGAATTTAATGCCCACCGTGCAGCACCAAGTGCAGCTTTGGGAGCCTTGTGAACATCAGCCGGGGAATAACTGGTTTATATTGCTTCAGTGCTCTGCTGCCCCGGAGTCTTTAAATCTGTTCTGATCAAAGCATTTACAGTTTCCTATGCCATGAATTCACAGGGACTCTGCCCTTATCTGAAAGCAGTGAGATTATACTCACTCTAGGCTCCTTAATTTCAGATTATTCTAAGGGACCCAGACTTGGAAGCGCCTGAATTAAGTAGACAGTGATGTGCAGTCGCTCTCGGTATGCGCCTTCCGCTGCTTGGCCCCCAGGAATCTCAGTAAACTTCAAGGCTAATTTTTCTTGGCAGAATTGTGTGCATTGTAAAAATAATTTCTGAAAAACACTGCATGTGCCATTAATCATTCTAGAGAGGCAGGACGGTATCCAGCTGGAAATGTGATAGACGAGGCTGTGCTTTATTTCAGAGATGGAGGAGAATGGGACAAGGAGCACGCCATATAAATCTGTAAGAATCTGTTTGGTTTCTTTGGAGAGGTCCACGAGAATCCCCAGCGTGCCTCATTCTCTGTCGTCCTATAGCCATCGCCGTGCGTTATACCTTTCTGATGATTGTACCTGTAATATAGCTCCATCTATCCTCACAGATGCATTTATCTATTGGGAGAGAGTGGGGGGCGAGCCAGGAGACCCGAGTTCAAATCCTGCTTCTGACATTCATCCTGACCCTTGGCATGTTCCTTCATCTCCCTCTCTCTCAGGTGCGATCATTCCACACGTATGCAGTTTCTTTAAGGTGCTCTGTTACTGCCATTAATAACATTAATATACTAATAGTGAGCTCACCCCTTTTGTGGGCACTTCCCGGTGCCTGCAGCCCTAAAAAAACTGGCTCGGACGATGTCTGCAGCCTCCACTAGCGAAGGTGGTATAAGGGGGGAATGTACCAGTGTGATACAGCGCCCCCGCTGGAGGCTCCTGCCTGCTACAGGTGAGGGGGGGGGGGGAGTTTTACGTGGGATTCTGCAGGAGAAGGATCTGATTTAGCGCTTCCCCATGTCTTCCCAGTACTGGTTAAAGTCCCCTTTTCCTGCGAGGTGCGGGCAATGCTTGGATGGATTTGCTGGCCCGCGTCCAGTGGCCGGTGGCCAGGCTCTTATTGATCGCCGAGTGTTTAGGGAAGCTTTCGTGATCTTTATGCCGGGGGAAAGTTTGGTTGCTCGCCCTTTCTGTCCAGTGATTTTGGATCCCTTCAGTCTGAAGACCCCGCCGACCTCTGAGAGACGGTTGGGGGAGAGTGCGAGGGGGAGTCCTCTGCATCAGAGAGGACAGAGACATTTGGAAATTCCCGAGTCAGGCGGTGGAGCTCAGGTGTTTGGAAGGGGAGACCTGTCAGGACCACAGGCACAGGTTCATTTTTGGACTTGAATGATCGGAGTGGTTATGGAGGTCACAAGGAGCAAGTGTGTTGGGTGCCATCTGATTACCACTGGCCAAGCTGGAGAGTACCTTTTTATTTTTGGAACACCGCACTCCCGTGTCCAGTCTGTTTATTCGGCAGGGGAAAGCTCCGCCTAAGAGACTGAGATGAGAGCCCGAGGGAGATTTCTGCACAGCTCCTTGGGCTCTGGAGATATCGATCGATCATCCGCCCCCCCCCCTCCCTCCAGCCCGAGGATCCATGCCAGGGTTTGGAGAGACTTTCCCTGGGACTGAGTGTGACTCCCACGAAAGCGCCAGCAGAGGGGGCTACAGCTGAAAGAGAGCAGAGGGGGCTACAGCTGAAAGAGAAAATGAGATTGTTTTACTCCCAAAGGCAACGAGGAAAAGTCAGTGCGGCGGCTTTAGCAAAAATAAATGGCCATCACGCTCGGCAGACAGAGGAGAGAGAGGGGGGGGGGTCAGTCCCGGTCTGGGGATCCCTGGACCTGGGATTAGACGGACATTGCCAGCCTCTTCAACGTTCAGGGATCGCTGGGCCTGCGAGGCCGAGAGCGCGTGAGCAGACCGTCCCTTGCGTTGATGTTTTGCAGTTAAGTCACCCTGCACGCAGGGTTAAGGGGGTCTCACGAAAGAGTCATGGATTTGCCATACGATGGTGCTTTCCAAAATATTTTTACACAATGCAAAAAAAAAAAAAAATGGGCCTGCGAGAGTCCTTAGCGTAGTCAAGCCCGTGCGAGTATAACGAGGAAACGAGCTTACAGAAGCAGCCTAGCACCTCTCCTCTTTCCTACTGAGTGCGTGAGCACCCGACGGAGGGGCGATCGTGCAGGTGAGACATCTGGAGAGAGAGAGAGTTGATTTTTATCAACATGATTGCTGTATGTATGTGTGTGTGTGAATATGAGTGTGCAAGGCAAGGTGTTAGCACCAGTCTCCTTGCTCCGAGCTTGGTTTTCCCCCATTGTATGTGATGGTTTCTGCAACTAACCACCTTTTCTTCCACTTCTGGTTTTCTCATCTGAGTGCATGGCTTTGGATCTTATTTTCCAATCATTCCTTCCGTGGGAAGCCTTTAGAAGACAGGGCCAGGAAAATGAAAGGCCCAGTCAGTCCGCACCGAGCTTTCACACAAAGTTACTCCCAAGCTAGTTCTACAGGTGCCTTAGAGATGGCTAAAAGCAGCTCTGTTTGTAGTTTGAATAACGTCTGCAACGGGTCTTGGAAAATAATCACATGAAGTCTGTCGCGTACTTTTAACGATTATTTGACCGAAAAGGGAATTCCTTATGGATCGCTGCAGATACAGAAATCAGCAAGGCTGAATGAAGCCTCCATGCCACGGCATGAACCTGCTTTTGCTTCACTTTACTTTTTCTCCCACGTGAGCAGCCCATTTGTAGTTGAAATTGTTTCTAAAACAGGTTTCCAGAGTAATTTTGCAAGGTACAAATCCCGTGAAGTCTGTCGTGTACTTTTCTTTGTTTGTTCTTTTTTCAAAAAACTTTCTTGAGAAAGCAGCAGCAGTGACAAAAGCACAAAACCACAGTCTAATTCAAAATTTAGATGCAAAAGAAGTTGCACAAAATACAAGAAGTAACTTTGCATCTTATAAAAGACACAGAGCATAAGAAATAATCCAATGAGCCTCTGGTCGGGCACGTTAAGTCTAGCAAACTATAATGCACAGATTTTAGCAACCCTCATATTTAAACCTATTTCCATTCTGTTTAGTATTCACTATCTATCCCTTTTCAACCCATGAATACACAAGCAGCTAAGGCTATAAGCAATTGGGTGATTCACAGATTCAAATAAGGCACCCTCTTCTTGAGTGGAAAGGCTTCCTGTTATGTTAGCTGGCTTGTGGGCTGCCCCATGAGCCAGCTCACTCGCCCCAGCTCTGGTCTCCCTGTAGCGTGGCAGGATGCTGTGAACACGCGGTCGGACACCACCACTCCTGCAGCCTTCTGATGCGCCCCTAGGCGCGCGCATGCCGAACTCGGACAGGGAAAATGTCCACGGCATCCTCCGATGACATCACACACCTAATCCTATAAAGGGCCATCTCTGCCTCTCCCTCACTGCAACGGGTCAGCTATTATCCAGGTAATATGAGTTGCTGCTTCAGTGCCTTGCCTCTTCATCTTCAGCCTTACCCAGCCTTCTGCAGCTCCAGCCTTGCCTTGCCCTCCTTGGACTGTACCACGGTATTGACCTTAGCCTGTGACCCGGTCATCCTCATCTGTCACCTGCCTTGACCACAGCCTGACTACGGAATCTCTCTTCGCCCTCACCAGAGACACTCACCTAAGTACTGCTGGCCTCCAGATCCCAAAAGCTCAACCTACAAGGAAGGGGCTGGTATAGGCGAAGCTCCAGTTAAGTCTCTGCTTCGTCTTCCGCCCGTTGGCAGTGAGGATCTACTGGGCCTTCTTGTAGGCAGCGTCAACCTCAATCCAACACAAGTGTCTACAATTCTAACACTTCCGTATTTTAGGCACCTCACAGCAGCCTTCTCTAACTTGAAAAGTATTATATTTCATGGTGAAATCTTGCCATTAGAGCTTCCGCCATGCAGATATTGATGGCATGGAGGCCTCTCTCCGGTGGCAGGCCATGCTACGTCTAGCTACAACAAGTAGACGAACCCCTTTTCACGTTACAGGAAAAGAGGGTCCAGCCGGCAGACCCAGCAGAACAACTGGAGAGCCAAGAGGCCGTCGAGTTATCTGTAAAATGTCATTCTAAGGCATTGCCATTCCCCCACAGATCCTGCAGCACTGATCCCAAAGTAGGGGGGACTCCATCTTCTTCAAGCTCTCAGGCGTGTAGCGCCAGCAGCGGTACAGCAGTTTGTGACCATTCTCTTCAGCAGGGATATAGATGGAAATGCTCTTCCGGCTCCATTCCGAGATTCCTCTCCCAACTGAGTGGGTGTTTTGGTTTTTTTTACTATTTGTAACAGGTCATCTGAAAGCCTAGCGGTTAAGTCTATAAATGTTGCAAATTAAATCCCTTACCCAAACTGTCATCCAGAGCCAGCAACTCAAAACTAGCGGGGTCTTTTTAACAAAGTATTCATGAACTGGAAACATTGAAATCCTGGGTAGCGGGGAGATCCTTCGCTCCTTTTTAATTGCTGAATAGACCGGAACTGACAATCTTCCGACAACTGGTCCACCCTGCCGTATCCATTTTGTGTATCCCTAAGTGACCTGCATTAAAGAGCCACTGGGGCCGGGGCAGATGAGAGCCAGAGCCCCTTTAATCCTTAAAGATCTTATTCCGAGCGCCTGCAAACGGATGTTGAGACCATGTGCGACGTCACAGATACCCAAGGAGACATGGAAGAGTCCCTTTTCCCTAACCCATTCCTTTTCTAAATGTATCATTGTTTGTCCTCAGTAAATAAGACTCTTCAAATGTATCGTGCCCTGACGAAGCTTAAAGTTAGGGGAAACCAGCCTCGCTAAACCCCAATGGTAAGAGCCAGAGCTGACACAGACACGCTGGGCTTTTGAGCGAACCACATAAATCTAAACTGCGATGAGATCGGCCCAGAAAAATAAATTAATCTGGTACCTTACTAGGTAACAACTGAGAGGAAACGCGACCCTAAGGAAAATACCGTTGCTGGGCCCCATTCTCACATCTTGCCTGACCCTCTGCAGGAGGGGGTACAGAGTTCAACGAACATAGAGCATCGCGGTTCCTGCAAATATAAAACCTTGGGTGCTAGGCCAGTGCTTTACAAGGCCTGCAGACAAATCAGAACTTGAACATGTGGGCGTGTCTGCTCCTCGTGTGCAATGTGGGCGGTCGGGGGACCCCGCAGACTGCCGTAATGGAAGGAGAAGCTGAATGGCGGGCCACGTCACGCTTTTTCTGTGTTGTTCTTTGTCTAAAGAATATTATTAGTTATGCACCAGTCTGGGGCTCTTTGGGTGACTTGGGGTTTGAAGGTGAAGCCTATTGCTTATTTTTAAAATAACAAAAGAGGTGAAGTAGCCAAGGGAAAAAAAAAATGCAAATACACTAGGGCAGAGGTTTACAAACCTGTCCTGAGGACCCCCCAGCCAGTCAGGGTTTCAGGATATCCACAGTGAATATGCATGAGGTAACCTTTGCATACTAGGGAAGGCGATGCATGCAAACGTATCTCATGCATATTTACTGTGGATATCCTGAAACCCTGACTGGCTGGGGGGAGGGGTCCTCAGGACAGGTTTGGGAACCACAGCACTGGGTATTACTTCGATTTGTTAACCGCGTCACCAAAACCTCAAAGCAGATACCAACAGAGCATAAAATCACAGAACTAAAAATAAAACAAAGCACACAGCCACACTAAGACAACAACTGAACGTAATAAAAGCAGAGCAGAAACGAAATAATAAAAATCATCAGTCAAGTTAAAATGCACTCCAGAAAAACTTGATGAAAAATAGTGCACAGTCAAACAGGGAAAAACATTCTCACCCTTTGGTCTTAACCATTTAATAACCATCCCCCGTGCCCAGGATCTGTTCTGCAGGAGCAGGGCCTGGTCCTGCAGTAAGTCGGTAAAAATAAAAAGCCGTTATGATAAAAAAAAAAAAAAGGTACGGAAAAGTTGTTAAATATCTTCTGGGGCATTACCTGAGAGGGTTAAGGAAGAGGGTCATTATAACTGGCTTTCTTATTTTTCTCAAATAGTTAAGAAAAACAAAAAAAACCTTGCAATGTCCAAACCACTCGGAGAAAGTAATGTGAGCTCTGAGCTGGATTAAGTCCGGTTGAAAGGTCCAAGGTTTGCTGAAAGTGAATAAGGACAGGGCGCGTTCGTATCTGTGAGCATGCTGTTAGGTGCAATGGCAGGTGTTAATTTTGGGACCAATCTTTCAAACATAGCCGGCTGGGTAAGTTAGCTGGATAAGACTTAGCCAGCTAACTTCCTCAGCTGTGCTGCTGAATATCTGTGCATCTGCTGCCGCTTAGCCGGATTAATCTTATCGAGTTTAGACCTGGTACGGAGCAGGATAACCGAACTGGATAAGTCTGAAGTTCCACCCGCTGCCCATCTGGCTAACTACTTAGCTGGATAAGTGACTAATCTAGCTAAGTGGCGACCGCTAATGTAGCCGGATGCTCAGCGGCCGCCACGTATCCGGCTGAGTAGTGTTAAACGTGCTTTGGGTACCGGGACCGGAGGGTCTGTGGTGCCTCTTCCTCCTGCACACTCTGAATATCATTTTGTGGGCCGCGATCAATATTTTCCTCCTTGCTGAAGATCTCATCGATGTTTGCCTTTACAGCAATTGCTGTGTGGGTTTTTGGCTCTGCTCGCACTTCTGAGGCCAAAAGGGAGAGAAACGTACTCTGTTTTGGGATTAAGCAGAAATCCAGATTCCTTACTTTTTCTGGTTTCAACGCTTTTATGTTTAAAAAATACCTTGACCCCTGCCCGTGTAATTGAATTAAATGAGAAATCTTTGCAAAGCGCAAGCAATAGTTTAAAATAAGGAGACCAATGTTCCCTCTAAGGATTGGGTTTTGCAAGCAAACATTTTTGGTTACATTACCCTGTGAGCTTTTCAGGCCATGGTAGGATGGGGCCCACTGTGTCCCCACCAGGCTTCATCTCTCTTCGGGCCATGGCGCACTCCCACCCCAAACTGATCCCTGCTTCTCGGGGACAATGTGTGAGGAAGTCAGATTGGAGGATGAGGGCTAATCCCCGCTCCCCCAAAGACTGACATGGATTAGCGGCAGTGGGCATACTTCCTCTCTCCTCCCTCCTCACCATGCCAGTGCTCGCCTTAGAAATACAGAACCACACAGTCTCTAGAGATAGAAATGCTGCATCTACAGAATAAAATGACATATTTGTTTCATGTTCTATCAATCATGTATCCCTGGATCACACATCACCAGCAGATCCAAAAAATCTCCAACATAAATTTCCAATGTTGTCTAAATAACCAAGAAATAGAGCACATCCCTAGACTATGCAGACCTTGGCCTGACATTAACTGTATCTGGCAACTTGGCTATAAGACATTACAAGAAAAACTCCTAAGGGCCCTACATGCAATAAAGAAAGCCCTGGCCAGTTGCAGCCATCCAGCAAAACTATTTTTAAAATTATCTGACAGCATTGCATCAACAATTTCAGAAAATGGACACAAGATCTTATTCAGATGATATTTAACACCTCACAGATTACACAAAATATACCCAGTTAACTGTTGGGAGACAAATACAGAATAAAGAGACCATAAAACATAAACAGAATTGTGCAGACAAAAACTGAACTGGAAATCGCAACAAGCCAGGTGCTGTATGCAGTGCAACATTACCATTCCTTATAAAACATCAAACAATAAAATCAAGATACATTATACATGCCCATGCTCTCACATACACTCTCTCTTATACACATACATGTTCATTCTCATTCCCTCTCTCATAAACATGCCCATGCTCTCACATACACTCTCTCTTATACACATACATGTTCATTCTCATTCCCTCTCTCATAAACATGCCCATGCTCTCCTATATATTCTCTCTCACATAGACAAGCTTTCTCTCCCTCACATGCACATTGTGTGTGTATGAGCCTGTAAGAGCCTATATGTGACACATGAGTTCTCACAGCCACACACACATAAATAGAGAGCTACATCTTGATTTCTATACAGAGGCTCTCTCTGCGGAGAGTAAAAGGACTTGTCCAAGGACACAGAGAGTGCCAGGCACTGTATGCCTGAAACAGCATCTTGCTTTTTTGAGACTGCTTTTAGAACCCAAATCTCTGACTCTTCCTGATCTTTAAATCCAAGCCAAGGAAGATGCCAAGAAAGCAAAGGTGGGGGAATTCAAAGGTTTCAGAGCACATCTTAGGAGCACTGGGAGGCAGAACTACAGAGGGACTTCAGCACATTAGGAGTGCATGCAAATCTGCTAATGCCTCTTGTGCCATAAATGCCTTTGTGTTCATAATTAGATCCCTGTCACGAGAACAGCCCCTCCACGGCTTACAACCTTTTTATTAAGTTTGTTTTTAACTTCATTCTACTATCTCAGCTGAAGTGTCAGTGTGAAATCATCAGGCATTTGCAGGGCTGCCTTGCTACGGTTATTGCATATCAAATGTTTTCATACGGTCACACAATGTCTGATTTGCTGTGACATTTTATACTCCACGGGGGACTTCAACATGGCACAGAATCACCACACAGTGTGAATCAAAAAGCTGTTACAAATTAGTCACACACTGGCATTAGTTAACAAGAGTCAAATGACATGATTGGCAGGTTCGACAGGAGGAATTAGTGCAGTGCAATCAACTGGAAGCATTGCTAAGGTGCTTAAACGTTTGGAGGTGCCTCGTTCCCCACCAAGAATCTAATTAACTCAACTATCACAAACACCCGCCTCCACACACCTCAGGACAATCCTGTAAAAACACAGGACAGGAGTGTAACTGAGATCCTGCTGACCTTAGGGAAGGTCATCTCGAAATGGGCTTCTGAGACTGAAACAGTACTCAACCCACAGAAATGGCTCTTTCTATGATTTGCATGTCAAATTAGGCACCTACACCTTGCATGCATGTAATTTTAAGCACCTCGGGGAGAGGTGTCCTAGGGCAGGGGTCTGCATTCACGCATTTTGGAAAAGCATTGCGTGTAAAGATCTCCGAAAACTCTTCCTGCACAAAATAGCAGGCATGATCTTTGTGCGGGTAGTTGTAGCGGAATAATTTTTCAAAGTGAATTTTTGTTGGTAAGTCTGCTTTGAAAACCGGTGTTAACTCAGGCATTTAAAGCCCACAACTTCCAAAATGTGCACCGATCACACAGGCAAACACACTGAAAGAGCCAAAGCGATGCACCAGCATGATCAGTGATATGCTGACAGCTTCTTATCAAGGGGATTCATGGGGTAATGTTCCTAAACGGGTTGGGTAGGATCAAAGGAGTGAACCTCACTTGGAAGCCAGGGTATGGTGGGAATCAATCACTCACATTTTTTACTGCTAGTGCTCTTAATACTTGCATTGTGCCAAAGAAAGCTTCCTGCTGGAGCTCATAGGGTATAATATACATTAACAACCATAGATATGACGGCAGAAAAGGACCAAATGGTCCATCGAGTCTGCCCATCCAGTCCCAGTTCCTGCAGTTGAAAAACATCCCTTGGCATGATGCTACCACCACCACACTTCCCCATAGGGATAGCATTTGCAAGGTAATGAGAGGTGTCTGGTTTCCTCCAGTCATGATGCTTGGCATTCGGGCCAAAGTGTTCAATCTTGGTTTTATTAGACCAGAGAATCTTGTTTCTCATGTTCTGAGAACCTAAGTGCCGTTTAGCAAACTCCAAGTGGGCTGAAAAGTGCTCTTTACTGAGGAATGGCTTCCATCTGGCCACTCTACCATAAAGCTACATTGGTGGAGTGCTGCAGAGATGGTTGTCCTTCTGGAAGGTCCTCCCATTTCCACAGTGGAACTCTGTCAGATGGCCATCGGGTTCTTGGCCACCTCCTTGACCAAAGCCGTTCTCATCCAATTGCTGTCTGGGTGGGTGGCCGGCCAGCTGTAGGAAGAGTCCTGGTGGTTCTGAACTTCAAGCAAATGAAGGTGACTGCCCAAGCCGCAAAGTAAACAAAAACACAATATAGGGCAGGAAAAAAAACGTTATGTCCACAAAATTATAATTGAAAAAATATTTTTAATACAAAAGATTCAGATGTATCCAGAGATATCCAAACAGAGAAGTGAAGTTACACGGTCCCCCGACATGGACCTTGTTTCGTACAAAAACTGCGTCAGGAGGGACCAAATCACAAACTTATCAAATATGTCAGTGAAGAAACAGATTCCCAACATTCAACTTATGCAAAATGGATAAGAACAAATCATCTATTAGGCATCTAATTGAGCATTCAATTCTCTCTTCCAAAAACATGTCCTGATATATTCTGTCCCCCGTTTTCAAAAGCTCAAGCTCGAAGGGCTGTACATACGTCGGTTCACGAGTGGTTTGCCTTCCGATATGCTGTCTCTGTTTTTGGAAGAGTAACCTTATATGTACAGGTGAAGGCCTTTCCAAATCCTGCCCAGTCAACTAAATTTACTACAAGTGGACTCCAATCAAGTTGTAGAAACATCTCAAGGATGATCAATGAAAGTAGGATGCACCTCAGCTCAACTTTTCAGCCTCATAGCAAAGAGTCTGACTACTTATTTGTTTTTTAAATTTGCACAACTTTCTACAAACCTGATTTTTCTTTGTCATTATTGGGTATTGTGTGTAGATTGAGGAGGGGAAAAGGAAAATTAGGTTCTTACCTTTGCTAATTTTCGTTCCTGTAGTACCAAGGATCAGTCCAGACAGCTGGGTTATGCCTCCTGTCCAGCAGATGGAGTCAGAGAGAAAACTGAAAGCACCCCCTAGATATACTGGTGTGCCACCTGCGATCCCTCAGTATATGTGATATCAAAGCAGAAATAAGTAATTGACCACTTCAGACAACTTCCTCAAAAATTTCCTGTACCCCCTTGTAATTTTGTAAGCATGTAGGTACTTAAAGACTAGATCAAACAGAAACTTCCTGGACAACATAGAAGACCAGGTAGAACTAATACAACACAAATAGTGTAAAAGACAAACTGAGGAATTACAACTTACCCTTAAAAACTGGTCCGAACGTAGCGAACACAATCTGCCAAGGAAGGACCGTGGAATATGAGAAGACGAGCGGACTCCCAGAACCGTGGGCGGGCGTCTGGACTGATCCTTGGTACTACAGGAACGAAAATTAGCAAAGGTAAGAACCTAATTTTCCTTTCCCTGTACGTACCAGGATCAGTCCAGACAGCTGGGATGTACCCGAGCCGCCTGAACTGGGGTGGGACCCTGAGAGTCCCGCTCGAATCACGCTGCTCCCAAACGACTGAGCAGACGGACCACGGACATCCAACCGATAATGCCGGGAAAACGTATACCATGATTACCAAGTGGCCGCCCTGCAGATCTCTTGACTAGAGACCAATTGACGTTTTCCGCCCACGAAGTCGCCTGAGAACGCAAAGAATGAGCCGTAAGCCCATCTGGAACCGGTTTACCGCAACCAACATACGTGGACGCGATAGCGCCCTTCAACCAGCGGCGATAATAGACTTGGACGCCTGAAGCCCCTTCTTGGGCCCATTCCACAAGACAAACAGGTGGTCTGACCTACTAAAGTCGTTGATAGCCTCCAGATAATGCAGAAGGACCCGACGGACGTCCAAACGCCTCAGGTCTTTGCCTGGAGCCGACCGGAGCTCCTCTTCCGAGAAAGAGGGCAAATCAACCGTCTGGTTAACATGGAACGAAGAAACCACCTTAGGTAAGAAGGAGGGTACGGTCTGTAAGGAGACTCCCGACGTGGAAACATGCTAGAATGGTGCTCTGCAGGAAAGAGCTTGCAGCTCAGAAACACAACGGACCGAGGAGATGGCCACTAGGAAAACCGTCTCGAGAGGTAGGTCCGTCAAGGAAGCCATCCTGATAGGCTCAAACGTGCCGCACACAGGCCACGGAGTACCAAGCTCAAGTTCCAGGAAGGACAAGGAACACGCACCAGAGATCGCCAATTCCGACCACCTCTCAAAACAAAACCGCACAACAGCAGGGTGACTCGCAAGAGAAAACCCCTCGACCTTGCCTCTCAGGTAACCTAACGCCGCAACCTGAACTCGGAGCGAATTGTACGCCAACCCCTTCTGCAGGCCATCCTGCAGAAACGAAGGAATGTGACCCACAGACGAATGACGGGGCGCAACAGGTAGCGCAGCGCACCAAACGTGGAAATCTTCCAAAGACCTTCGCGCCTGAGGGAGAGTTGAAACAACAGCGTCTGAATAGCCTCTCTACCTCAACTGTTTCCGCTGATAAGCCATGCCGCCAGCCAAAAGTGATCCGCCAGATCGAAAACACCAGGCCCTGACGGAGAAGATTTGGAAGATGCCCCAGCCGTAGTGGACCGTCGACCGGCCGGTTGACGAAACCGCAAACCACGGACGGCGCGGCCATTCCAGAGGTACAAGAATCACCAGGCCTTGGTGATACTCTATGCGCCGCAACACCTTTCCGACCAGAGGCCATGGAGGAAAACACGTAAAGAAGAAACTGACGGGGCCACGGAAGTACCAACGTGTCCACTCCTTCT
Organism: Rhinatrema bivittatum; assembly: GCF_901001135.1. Classification (NCBI taxonomy): domain Eukaryota; kingdom Metazoa; phylum Chordata; class Amphibia; order Gymnophiona; family Rhinatrematidae; genus Rhinatrema; species Rhinatrema bivittatum. The sequence continues at coordinate 26,819 of NW_021820755.1, read as the reverse complement.
GACCCGTGTTCCCGCCTTCGGCCGAAGAAACGCACATTTAGTCTGGTCGCCATCAGATCCCAGCGTGGGGTCCCCCACGCTGGGCGATGAGGTACATCGCCTCCGCCGACAGCTCCCATACTCCGGGATCTAGATGCCGACGACTGAGAGAATCCACCTGCCCGTTGTCCACGCCGGCAATGTGAGTGGCCGCTATGCTCGACAAGTGCCGCCCCTGTCGATTTACTTACGCCACTGTAGTCGCATTGTCCACCAGAATCCGGACCGCTCGGTCGTGGACGATCGGGAGGAGGCGGCGTAAGGCCAGAAGCACCACTCTGGTCTCCAGGCGATTGATGGACCAAGTGGACTGGAGCGCTGTCCACGCGCCCTGGACTGCTCGGGCCTGACAGAACGCCCCCCCCAGGCCGATAGGCTGGCATCCGTCGTCACCACAATCCAAGACGGAGGCTCCAGGTCCACACCCTGCAGGAGAAGGCCGGGAGTTAGCCACCTGGAAGGACTGGAGTGGGCCGGGTCCAGCCAGGGCAGTTCCAGGCCATAAACCTCGGACCTGAGATCCCAACGAGAAAGCAATGCGGTTTGTAACGGCCGCATTTGCGCAAAAGTCCACTGCACTAACTCCGCAGTAGACTCCAAAGGACCAATGATCTTTAAATAATCCCAAGCCGTAGGAATGGGAAGGGCAATCAGGCGCCCCACCTGAGCCATGATTGAGCATGCGTTGATGTGGGAGAAACAACCTTGCCCTTTAGGGTATTGAAGCGAGCGTCCAAAAATTCCAACTGTTGGGTCGTCTCGAGTCAACTCGTCGCGAGGCTGACCACCCAACCCAACAACTGAAGTTGCCGCACCACCAAGGAACCGCCCGATTGCAAGAGTCTCGCGACTTCGTCAAGCAATCGTCGAGATAGGGATGCACTAGAACCCCTTGCCGACTGAGAGAGGCCGCAACCTCTACGAGAACCTTGGTGAATACCTGAGGAGCGGTCGTCAGCCCGAATGGAAGGGCACAAAATTGGCCATGACGTCCCAACACCATGAACCACAAGTACCTCAGATGCCGCTCTCGGATACCGATGTGAAGATACGCCTCGGCCAGGGCCAAGAAGCCAAAAGTCTCCCCTGTAAACGGCCGCAATAACCGACCGTAGCGTTTCCATCCGAAAACGAGGCATGCGTAAGGCCTTGACCACCCCCTTTGAGATCCAAGATTGGTCTGAAGGTGCCCTCCTTCTTGGGAACCAGAAAGTATATGGAATACCGACCTGTCTTGATGTCATCCGGTGGGACCGGGACCACTGAAGTACAGCTTGCTGCTTCTCCGGGGGCCCGCACAGCGATGTTATGAAGAGATCCCGGAGTGAACGTGCATAATCCAACTCGTAACCTCGCCGAGTCACGTCTTGCACTCATAGATCCGAAGTTATTTGGACCCACTCCTCCCAAAGACGGGACAGCCGATCTCCGGTTAAAGGAACGGAGGAGCGGGACCTCGCGTCTTCAATGAGCGGGCTTGCCGGCAGAAATCCTTGCGAGGCACCTCCCCGCAGAGGCCGCCTACCATGAAAGGAAGAAGACCAGGACTGGGACGTCGTGGGTTGCTGCATCTGGGGAAGAAATCACCCATACCCGTACGGAAACGCCGTTGACCCAGAAACCGAGCCCTGGTATTCCCAGAGGGCCGAAACCGATGGGGCTTGTCCTCGGGCAATTTGTAAACCTATTTATCTCCAGGTCCTTAATAATCTGATCTAGTTCCTCACCGAATAACAACTTGCCCTTAAGAGGGGAAGGAGCCTAACCTGGCCTTGGAGGAGGCGTCTGCCGACCAACGACGGAGCCACAACAACTGCCGCACTGAAACTGTAGAGGACATAATTCTCGCTGAAGTGCGCAGCAATCATATAAAACATCCGCTGCGTATGCGACCGGCGCTTCAGTACAATTTTGCCCGCTCCGCCACAGCCGGAGGGAGCTCCTGCGCGGTCAAGGCTTTTGGACCCAGCGCAGGATGGCCCTCTGGACGAGACTGCTGCACGCGGCTGCTCGTACCCCCAAGGCCGCCACGTCAAAAATGCGTTTCAATAAGGCCTCCAACCTAGGGTCCTGGAGATCCTGCAAGGCTATTCCCCTCGTAACCGGACTAGCCGTATGTTTGACCACAGCCGTGATCGCTGAATGCACCGCGGGCGTCTGGAACAGATCCAAATATACCGCGGATCACGAATACAAATTTTTTATTTTTTTATTTTTTATTTATGGCCCTGTTCATCCGCAGGGAAGCCTCCGGTAATTCCCATTCCCTAGAAAAAATTTAGAAAACCTTGGGATGTAAAGGGAAAATCGGGGGGCCCGAAGGCTGGCCATAGCAATATCCCCCGTGGAGGTAGCAACATTGGAAGGTGGAGTAGGCAGCTCCCGCCCTTGCAGGACATGGAGGATGAGGGACTTAACTCATCCTTCCCAAATAAATGTAGCACCTGGGGGCATCCCTTCTAAGACCTCTAGGTCGTCCGCTGCATGCAACTCTGGTGCCCCCCCTGGAGGGCCCGGAGCGGCTACTGAGTCCCCCGCACTCCCGCCCCCCCCCTCGGGCGGGTGGCCTGCGTCTCTGTAGATCCCCGCCCCCAGCGGGGTCTCCTGTCCTGGGAGTCTTCGGGGGGAGAGGGACCTGCTGCTTCCCCACCAGATTCTGCCTGCAGTAGAGCTTTGTGCTTTAGGAGCACACAGACAGACGAAAACGGCACAGACCTTTTTTTTTTTTTTTTGAATTCAACTTATGTGAGCCCGGGAGAAGGGGGGGCTCCGAAATCCCCCAAATCGCCCCGTGGGCGCGGGCTGAGGTCGGGAAGGGAAGGGGGAGGAGAGGTTTCCTCCTCTGCAGCCGAGTGATCTGCCTGCCTCGTGGCCAAGATGGCCGCCGCTCACCTCCCCGAAGGAGGAGGGGCCGGAGGATGGCTGCTCGGAGCTGTGCTAAGCCGCGGCGTCGGGGGCAGAGAAGAATCGCTGCGGGCAGCGCTCGACCCCCGGGAAGGTCCCCCGCCCCCGGGAAGACAGTGGGAGCAGAGACCCTCCCGGGAGAGTCGCGCCCCCGCCCCCCCACAGGCCGTGCAGGCCGAAGAACGCTGCATCGCGGCGGCAGAGGAGCTGCCAGAAAAGCGCGCCAAAAAAGAAGGTAAGTAAATTGTACCAGAGAACTGCGCCGGGTGACCCAGCCACCCCTTCCGACGTCCGTAGAGGCACTGGCAGGCCGGGGCTAAGCAACAAACCAGCTCACTGCCTGTCACCAACAGGTCTTAAATGGCTCAAACACTTTTTTGTCTTTTTTTTTTTTTTTCAACTTTGCTCTCCTTCTAAACCCCCTTCAGGGCTAGGACCCTGGAAAATGGGGGGAGGGTGACCGGCCCACCGGTAAACTCTCCCCCAGCCTCATGGACACTCTAAGCCGGGGAAAATAAGAGGGCAAGCCCTCTGTGCCTGCCACGCTCTAAGCTCCTGCGCTGCCAGGGAGAGAGAGAGAGAAACAGACAGTCTAACAAGAATAACACAACAAGAGAGAGAAGAAACCACTTGATCCGGTCCTAAGTATAACTAGCGTACTATAATAATTTGTTTCCCAGTACTGACAAACTGACCAGGCCAGGACCGCAGGTTATGCCTCTCAATCTGCTGGAGTCAGAGATAATACTGAGGGCTGGCAGGTGGCACACCAGTATATCTAGGGGGTGCTTTCAGTTTTCTCTCTGACTCCATCTGCTGGACAGGAGGCATAACCCAGCTGTCTGGACTGATCCTGGTACGTACAGGGAAAATGCATATTATCCATTTTATAAGGCTGTAATGTAACAAAATGTGGAAAAAGTGAAGGTCTGAATACTTTCTGAATGCACTGTAAATGTCTCTATCATATCTCCCCTATCTCACTTTTCCTCCAGGGTGTTCATGTTTAGATCTTTAAGTCTGTCCCCCATGTGCTTCAGAACAAACATCACTGACCATTTTAGTAGCCACCCTCTGGACCGACTCCATCCTGTTTATTCCCAGTGAGGTCTCACCAGCGACCTATACCTTAAGATCATCAAATATGACTCCCAGATCCCGTTCTTCTTTCCTACTTAGAATTTCACTTTCTATATTTTACCTCTCCCTTACATTTTTGCATCCTAAATGTATAGCTCTGCATTTTGTTTTAGGATTAAATCTGTTTGTAAGCGGATCTCGACAGGCATGGTATTCCATAGCATAGGACCTGCTAAGGAAAGTGCTCTTTCCCTTACTTGGGTTAGCCTTGCTGTTTTAATTGAGGGGATGGTCAGTAAGGCTTTATTTGTTGATCTTAGGTTTCTGTTAGGGACGTGTAGGCGGAGGGCTGTATTCAGCCATTCGGCTTTTTCGTTATGTATTAATTTATGTATGGTACATAATATGGAAAATGACATTCCAGTCACTGGATGCTAGGCAGTAGGGGGCTATGCCCAATTTTTTTTTTTCTTAATTTAAAATGAAAAAAAATAAAAAAAAGTCAGGTCTTGCCAAAAGGCCCCTCCGCAGGCCTCCTCTCTGATTTTCCCCATTCCCCCTGAAGCCCTCTATTTATAGGTCAGGGTGAAATTCTGCAATGGCAGTGGCCAGAGGCTGGGCTTGGCAAAGCACTCTTAGGTTCCCAATCTCCGAGCACTTTACTGATGCACTTGCAGCTTTCTAGAGACTGAGGTCCATATTCAAGGAGATTTGCCCAGGTAAGGCAGTAACGTTGCTAGCATTCAGTATCAGCATTGCTGAAAGGGCTGTGCTGGATGCCACCGGGAGCATTACAAACCTCCCACACCTCCAGGGGTTGGTGGGATAGTGGAATGGGAGGAGAGGAGGAGTAAGGGGACCATGGGCTGTTATGGCCCTCACCTTCTTTTAATTCTTTTGGGGGGAGATGAAGATGGGGTGCAAATCAGTCCTGCTGGCCCCTAAGGTGTTTCCACTGGCTCTAGGCTGAATACAGACAGTGAAGGTTAAAGCTATCTGGCTGAACTCGCCCATATATTCAGAGCCACGGCTAAAGCTGTCCGGAGAACGTTAGGGGCGTATATTCCGGGGGAGACTTGTCCCACTGAATATCGGTGACAAGTTAGCCGGACAACTTGTCCATTCAATGCTTTTCTGAATATTGACCTCTTTCTCTAGCCTTGATGCTTAGAATTAGAAAACGTTTTCAAGACATCTGTAAAGTCATATTAGGTTTTAAACGGAAGAGCCCCTCTCATTTGCATTAGGAAACCTTCCTATGTACTCCCTGCTACCTCGTAATACAATACCTCATTCAATGAAGCTTATTTATGACTTCATTTATAATGTAAAGGTTATGCTTTCATATTGCACTCATGACCCAGATCTCAAGTTTTTAAACAGGAAAGTTCTGAATTTAGCAATTGGAGCACTCAGGATGACCCTGCCCCTTCAAATTTAGAAAACAGTTAAAAACATGGCTCTTTCATCAAGCCTTCCCAGATTAACATTCTGATCCCCTTCACCTCCACAGACCCCCGGTAACCCCCCCCCCCCCCCCGGTATAATTGCATTTGTGTATAACGGTATAATCATTTAATTGTATAACTGCCTCCACCTCCTACCGATTCCTGGCTCCATTTGTATATTATATATAGTATATTATGTGCTCTTACACATTTAATTAACCTTGTTACTGTTCCTCTCGCCTTCTCTCCTTTTCTATCTTAGTTTGGGGTCTCCCCTTCCGACCCCTCATTCTTAGTTCTCCCCCCCCCCCTGTTATTTGTATTTTCTACCTATTTGTTATTATGTAAACCGATACGATGTGTATTTTAAAGTCGGTATAGAAAAGCTGTTAAATAAATAAATTACAAATCAACAAACCTTTAATAAACCAAACATGAATTGCTTTTTGTGTACAGAACAGGTTTAAAGGAAGCCTGAAAGACGCAGTTTAGTAAAACGTTTGAAATTCTTGGACAGTTCTACTGCAAAATGAACCCAAGCTTCTACCCAGTCACTCTGCTAACTCTCCTCCTCACGTCACAGGAACTCCAGCATGCACGTGTACTGCAGTCTTTTGAATCCTTTGTTTTTAACATTTTCTTTCCTTGCTTTCAAAGGCAAGGCTGTACCTATTCATGGCTCCGTGCCGACAACAGTTTGTGCGAGCCAAGGCACTGCAGGGCTGGGTCTCTGCTCTCTGGAAAAGGCAAGCTGCGAGGTCAGAAGCAAGCCCAAAACCCCACGGTGATCCCTCATTAACCTGATGCAGCTTTTCAGACAACACAGGTTTCCTTTCTTTAGGTTTCTATTGTCATCTCTGGACAGTTCTTAGATTGACTGGTTCAAAGAATGTGGCTTTCTCCAAAATCAGTTCAGTTACCAGAACTCTGCACTTACAAGCTCTACGCTCAAACCACTGAAGCAAGTCAGTGAGATTTCTCAGCTGGTACGTAAGTCTCTGCTGTAGAGAGCAAGAGGGAAGAAAAATTCAGATAATAGCAGCTCAGTCTGTTAGCTATATGCTCTGAATAATGCAAATTACAAATCCAAATCAAACAATACGCATTTAAAACCCATGTAATCAGGTGCCAGTACACATCTCTGTCATCCTGAGTGCTCCAATTGCTAAATTCAGAACTTTCCTGCTTAAAAACTTGAGATCTGGGTCATGAGTGCAATTAGGAATTCAAAAACAGCAATTTTGCCTCCTATTACTGACATGTGTAACAAAACAGCATACAGCTCCCTTTTACCAAAAACGTTCTGAATTTACCAACCCAACCAGACAGGGTGACAGTGTGGATGTTCATTGGCTCTCACAATGATGAAGGGACCACCGCTGCAGGTGATGATGCTGGAATGGCTAAATGGATCAAGGGGCTTAAATTGCAAACAGCTACAGAAAGGGCAGCACTGTACACAACCACAAGTCTGGAACATGAAAAAGAAAGCATGGATTTTAATCATGTGACCAATATTCTGAACAGGCTCAATTCTACCATAGTATTTCTACTCAAATTTGTGCACGGCATGATATGACACTGTGAATATGTACACACACAGAGTTATTTTAATTGGAGACATACGCATCAGATCCAACAGCATTGTACAACTATCACGGGTGGAGAAATCCCAGGCATTTAAAAATTGACACCTGCCACTGGTCTGAAAGGCGCCACCGCTGTGGTTGGGCACAGGCAGAGCCACTTTTGCTGTGGTGGACGGGAAAAGCTGCCTCTGCTATGACAGGCTGGGCCTGAGAGGACCCTGTCTGCTGTGCTTCTCCTCCAGTGGTACAGGGCCAGGAGAAGCTGCCTCTGCGAGCCTGAAATTCGAAGAGAACCACAGCAGCTCAGGGTGGCCGTCTGCCAGCACTGCAGAGAGGCTGGAGAGGTAAGAAAAATAAACAGAAAACAGCAAGCGAACAAAAAAAAACTACAAATAGCCAATCAAAAAGGGACCAGAAAAAAAATAGAAAACAAAATGCACAATTGGAAAATAGAAACCCAAAATACAGACAAGCAACCCCACTGCCCAAAGCCAAAAAAGTAGTTAGAAGAAAAATATTTTTTTGCTCTTCTAAAATATTTTGGCTGGTGCCCAGGCTTTCAAAATATTTTACACTCCTAACAATATTTCCCAGAAGGCAGTGAGTACTTTCTACAAGTTAATCTTTGGGACAGTTGGCATTTGTAGCTGGCCCAACAGGAAGAATGGCCACCATCACTTACGTAGGGCCAGGATGCAGGGAGCGAAGAGAGACATATAAAAAATGTTTTAAAAAGCATTAAAAAATCCAAATCTAATGTTACACAAAACATTTAAAAACAAGAAAGCAGGACAAAAAAAGGTAAAAGAAAAGAATCCAAAAATCAGAAAAAAAAAAAGCAAGCCCAAAAATACACAAAGCAAAAAAATATTTCTGTCCCATCACAAAAAAACCAAAACAAAACAGAACTTAAGAGCCAAAAAAAGGAGACATGGAAAAAATCATTTTTTGTCCTGGTTCTTAAACATTTTGGCTGGGGCCCAAGTTTTCCACTCCTGCTAATCTGCATTTACTATCGGAAGAGAGGACTTTTCTGAAGGACCTCTGAAGCAGAATCAAACCCAAGTACTTCCCTGTGGAACTGAACTAGCTTCCTGTGAACGCCTTTCATGGCTGAGGTGTTGGGCTTCTTCCGATAGCGCATTTCTTTTATCAGTTTGTCGGCTAGGTAGTGGAGCCAGAGGACGTTGGAGTGCGGATGGTACCCTGACCAGTTATTTGCATTCTCCTGCCTCATGGAGCGATAGACGTCAAATTGATAGTCTCCCTGCCCTTGGAAAAGTGCCTCGTCCGTAGCAATGTCACAAAAGACCGTGAGGCCATCTTTCTCCAGTCGGGACAATGTGTAATCAATGATATTGGCTTGAACACCCTGTGTTGGGATCTCAAAAGTTGAGCCATGCAGATTGTACCTTAGAGTTTTGACAGTTGTTCGCTTCACCAAGATGTTCCCCCAGTGAAGATCCCGGTGCTCGAAACGCAAAGCCTCTTCCGCCACAGCCAATGCTACAGTCACTTGATGCAGAATACTCTTTGCAGAATTCACTGATGACAATTCGTCTCTCATATTCTCCAAGTCACTGCCTCCAAATTCAAACTCTAGAATGATGAAAAGCTGATCATTTCCAAACAGAGCTGGATTGTCGTTTTCAGAACCTCTGCTTTTGTTATAGGTGTCCCAGGCTTGGAGAAGATATTGTGGATAAGAACCTTTAACACAGTGGACTGAATGCAGTTTTATGAACCCATCTGTGCTGTTCTCACTTTCCTCACATAACAGACTCAGTTCCCTGGAAATGATGATTTCGGGAAGAATTTCCCCAAAGTTCTTTTGGGTCTCTCCATTCACCGTGTCACTGCCCTCAATAGGAATAATCTTGAGAGCCACATGATTCCCATTGCTGATGGTTTTAAAAACCTCTCCAAAGACGCCCTCGCCAATCTTCTCACACTTGCTCATTTTGTTTTGTGGAATGCACTCGGAAAATGAGATTGCCTCAGTCTGCTGGCACTCTTCAAAAACCTTTTCCGCATCAGTAAGAAGTTCCTCACAAAGTGATGAATACTTCATTGGTGTCAAAAGACTCATGGAATGTCTTGGTAAGGTCTGACACCTATTCAACTGCTTCCCCAAAGGGGTGATGTTAGAAAGCTGTGAATATGAAGTTATTGGAGCACCAAGGTAGCTTCTCTCAGTGCTTGTGCCTGTCAATTCTAGTCTACATGTCTCTACGCGAGCCTCCACTTTCTTCTTCTTGTGTAAAGACAGAGTAGCCCTCAGTCGAGTCCAATATTGCAGGCCTGAGGTATCCTGGGAAAGATTCTGAAAGGCAGAGGAGTTCAACGAGGATGAATTCAGAAGACTGAATTGTGCATCCCTGCTCTCTGTGATGTCGTCATCCGGGATTACTCTCTTTTCAGCACGCTTCCTGAGCTTGAGGCCATACTCTAGCAGTGAGCCCTGTTTATGATTATTTTTGAAGGAACAGTTCTGCTCCTTTTCCTTGACAGTTTTTACTGCTGCATTTGTTGGGCGGGTTCTTGTTCGCTTTCCCCATCTCTTAGAGCTGAAACCACTGATGCACACCTTTCGCCCAGTACCAATACAATCAGAAGGTAATGCTCTTTGACCACTCCTGACCATCTTCTGAGAGACTGTACTTGTATAAAGCAAGGAGTCTGTCCTTTTGCAATGCTGCTGTTTCAGCAATGGGCTGCTAACTGTAGCTTTCTGACTATCAATCAGCAAAGGCTTCATCCTCACGGAATTCACAGTCATTTGAGGAAGTGTCCCCATTCTGTTGTGGCTTCTTTTTGCACTGCACACATCCAACTTCTTACAGTGGCTATCTTGATCACCTTTTCCCACTATCAACCCTTCGTTCTGAGGGAGACCAGCTTGTTCTTTTGTTCCATGCCTTGCACTTCCAAAGGAAGCTGGAACTGATGTATTTGTGCTGAAGTGGTTCATCTGTTGCAAATGCTTAAGAATCTTGGGGTTTATTTCAGCAATTTTATGCTTGTCCTTCCAACATTCTAACAGCCTTGACATCTCTTGACCAGAGGACTGAGCTAGACTGATGCTAACACAGTTCTCCAAGGCCACCACTGGTTGAAGATATCCTTTTTGTTTGTTTACAAATAGTACTTCTGCGTCTCTCTGCACATAGCCAGAGCAATACTGAAATGCTGACGACGAAGTTCCCTTTTCCTCTGTAGAAATCTCTCCCTCCTTCCCCTCTAGGTTCAATTCTTGGGAGAACAGCTCTGCACTACAGGAAAAAACACTGCCGTTACCATGACCAGCAGTGCTGCTGGCAATAGAAATGACAGACTTAGAGTTAGACAAACTGCAGCTTTGTCGTAGGAACTGCTCTGCCCTCAGCTGAGGTGGATTTTGAGAGGATGAATGGGTAGGAGAATTCATATTCCAGGACCCGGACACCGACTCTGTACCAAAACTGTGCAAGATGCTCTCCTCCAGGTCCTGGCTGAAAGGGACGAGCCTCCTGGAAGGTTTGGTGGCCAGAGCGCCCGCCCTGGATGACTGGGCCGGTGTACTGCATAGGAGGGGGGGTTTGTTGATGACTGCATGAGCCTTCGAGGGCTTTCTCCCCTGCGAGGACCAGATCGCATTCGAGCAAGTGCCGGGGGAATCGGGCATTAGGCGTCTCTCTGCCGGCGGCGGCCGGTCCTTCTGACTGCTGCTTGTCAGCTTTAGTGTTTGCGTTTGCGAGTCCCGGGCTTTGAATCTCCTGCGATTGGTGATAAACTTGTCCCGAGGCGCGGGAAGAAGGAAGGGAAGGCCACCCCGATCCGGGGCAGGGGCATCATTCTCTTTCCCCTCCTCCTCGGTCCCTTGGTCCGCCCGGGCGCTCCTTTTCCTCCGGGCCCGGAGCTTCATCGCCCCCTGGGCCTTCTTCTTGCGGGGGCCGGCTCGGCTGCCATCGGCCGGGCTCTCGCCTGCGCGCCCGGGTCTGGAAGGGCCGCTCCCCTCGCCTTCTTGCTGGGCCGGTAGTCGGGGTCGGCGAGCGCCTCGCAGGAGGAGGCGGCGCTCCCCCTCGCCTTCTTGCTCGGCCGGTAGTCGGGGTAGGCGAGCGCCTCGCAGGAAGAGGAGAAGGAGGAGGAGGAGGAGGAGGCGGACGAGCTGGTGGAGAAGACGTGCTGCTGGCACTGGGGCGAGAGCCAGCGCTGCGCTTGCACCCGGCGGTAGAGCTGCCGCCTGCCGTACGTGCGGATCACGCCGCCCCGCCGGCAGGGTCCCGAGGCTCCGTACATGTCGGGGCGGGGGGGAAGGGAGCCACTACAACCGCCGATCCCGCTCCACTCGGCTTCCGCTTCCGGCCTGCGCACGTCGGGCGCGGGCGGAAGTGGCGTCACCGCGCGAGGCGGCGGGGAGGGCGAGGGCGGAAGTGGCGTCACCGCGCGAGGCGGCGGGGAGGGCGAGGGCGGAAGTGGCGTCACCGCGCGAGGCGGCGGGAAGGGCGGAAGTGGCGTCACCGCGCGAGGCGGCGGGGAGGGGGAGGGCGAGGGCAGCGTTCCGGCCCTAGGTGGGTGCGGGGTGGTGCCGGTGCCCTCCGTCAGGTCCCCGCTGTGGATAAGGCGGGCGGAGGATGGCTGAGAGCGGATTTTATTTATTGGGAGGGGGGGTTGCACGCACCCTCCCCGGGGACGTAGGTTTCCCGCTGGATGCGGGCTGTGGAGAGTTGGGGGGGGGGGTTAGGTCTTTGATTCGCAGCCGAGGTCTCTGCTCCCCCAGCTGAGAACTGACTGCGAGGGCTGCGCTAAAGGAGGAAATATAAAATAGGAAGGGGGGGAGGGATGATTCCCCCCCCCAGGGTGGATTCCGGTGCAAGCGGAGGAGCGGGAGAAAACTCCAGCCGAAGAGAAATTCCACCGAGGCGCCGGGCCTCGAGCATCCCTGGCCCCTGCATACGCCTGGATCGGAAAAAAAAAACCAAAACCAACCCTCCAGATTTCCCTCTGTTCTCCTGTTACCCCCCCTCCCCCTCCTGAACATGTGGGGTGCTTAGTAACATACAAGAAAGCGGCGCGGAAAACGGGCGCCCGGGGGGGGGGGGGGAGTGTCCGCTTTCCTGTGCCGCGAACGGCCACCTCTCCTGGGCGCACCGTGCAATAATTAAACGAGGGACCGCGCGAAAAAGGAGGCGCTGGGGACAAACGTGCGCCTTCTCCGCAGCCGGCACCCAGGCGAGGTTGGCCGTCAGCAAATGGACGTGCACTTGCATGTGATGAGCGCTATTAGTTTCGCATGGTGTTGGATGCACATCCCAAACCCGTGTTCAACCAGGGGTTAAATAGTGCTCTCAGCTGGGCGCACTGTTTTGGATTGGCCTGGCAGTAAACGATGACAGATAAAGACCAATCCAGTCAGCCTAGCAGGGATTATATGCACATCTTCCAAAGTAGATGAATTTCCCATATAGAGCCCTTTAGGGTTTGCTATTGCAGCTTAGTGTAGATTTCTCCATGCCTTCCGGAAGCGTGGTGTAACCCTTTCACTGCTGCCTTGGGTTGCAATTGTTACAAGCTGGTGATCTGACCAAATCTTTCATCTCCCTTACTATGAACTGGCATGAAAATATTCCTGGTAAATCTCAGTACCTGGATTCTCAGGTGCAACTGTGTATGGGTAGTTTTGGTGGGGCAGTTTCCATAGGGAATGTACGCATGCACTTTCTCTTTGAAAGCTGGAATACTTATGTGCATATTGGATTTAAATTTATGCGGTCTGTTATAAAATTACCTCCTAACAATAAAAAATGGTAATTCAAAGTATCCATTGCTCTCACAATCGCTGCACAAGTGTCACCCAGAGCAAAGGGAAGGACTTGCTGACTGCTGTCATAGAACTGTGGCATGTTCCTGTCGTACCTCTGTGCACGCAGGGATCCTCAGTTTGCTTCTCCAGCCCCACCTAGCATTTTATTCACACAGCTGCTGCTAAATAATACAATACTTGACACTCAATTACTTCCAATCCACCAACAGTGGGGGCAATCCTAATATCAATCACATCAACTAACCCACACTAAGAAAGTTTTTCTATTTTTATAATTTTTATAAATTTTCAATTATTTATAAATAATTAACTGGCTTCATTACACTTGTATGTCCTACTAAAGTGTTTAAAAATCATTGAAAGGTGTAAAGTGATGCTTCATAGAACTTCAGGGGCACTATCCAGTGTACCTTGCTTGGTTTTTTATTTCCTCCTCAGCACCACCATCCACCTTATAGTCCTTTAATTGTTTTTTCAAAAAACTTCTTTTTTATTTGTTTTACTATTTTTCTATATTCAAAAACTTTTTTTTATAAATGCAAGTGTGAGCAAACAGTTTAAAACAGAGGAACTCAGGTCGCCAACCCGTCATTCAAAAAACGGAGCCCAATCTCAAATATCACTTATCTCCAATTCAAATCCTCAGGCTTCGGTGTAATCCTTAGCGGCGTCTGCCCCAACAAGGCCAGGTTTGGAATTGCTTCTTCATCAGGGGAAGCCACTTGATCGCTACACATCCCAGCTCGACCTTGTCCGTTATTTCAGTCCATTAAAAAGCTCGCAAAGCGCTGCTCAGTCAATGCTCCTCTCGAAAAAATAACGGAAGAGGTCGAGCTGGGATGTGTAGCGATCAAGTGGCTTCCCCTGATGAAGAAGCAATTACAAATTAATCATAGTACGGTAACAATTTAATACAATAAACTATGTGTGTAAGTCAAGCTTGTCTGTTGGGAACATATTAGGCGGTTTGAATTTAACATTAATATGCATTTGTGGGTTACAAGTAACAACTTCTAGTTTGGTGCGTCCTTATCAATCAACTGTTTTTCTCCTCTTTATCTTTGTAAAGATAATATAAGTTAATGGCTCAAGTATTTATTTTATCTTGTGCTGCTACTTTAAAGGAAACGGTAATTGGCAGCAGCCTGCGTGACTGCAAAAGCACACAGTACACAGACAGGCTGATCTAATAAAGCCGTGTGGAAAACGGGAACGCACTGTTGAGCGCCTGCTTTCCTAACGCGCTCCCAGGCACCTCTCCTGGGTACGCGATTCAGTATTTAAATGGGTCGTGCTGCCAAGGAGGTGCTAGGGACAAATGTGTGGCCCTAGCGCCTCCTGGGCAGTGGGCGCCCAGGAGAGGTGGCTTTTCAGTGGGTTAACACGCTCAATTTTACGAGTGTCCATTGCCCTAACCTGTACACAGCTGCGGTTTAGGAAAATGGACACTCGTTAATTAAACGTCCCTTTTCCTAAGCTGGCCACGGGACACTTTAAACCTTTCACGGCACACTTTAAACCTTTCCTAAGCTGGCCACGGCATACTAAACCTTTCACGGCACACTTTAAACCTTTCCTAAGCTGGCCACGGCATACTAAACCTTTCACGGCACACTTAAACCTTTCCTAAGCTGGCCACGGCACACTTTAAACCTTTCACGGCACACTTTAAACCTTTCCTAAGCTGGCCACGGCACACTTTAAACCTTTCACGGCACACTTTAAACCTTTCCTAAGCTGGCCACGGCACACTTTAAACCTTTCACGGCACACTTTAAACCTTTCCTAAGCTGGCCACGGCACACTTTAAACCTTTCACGGCACATTTTAAACCTTTCCTAAGCTGGCCACGGCACACTTTAAACCTTTCACGGCACACTTTAACCCTTTCCTAAGCTGGCCACGGCACACTTTAAACCTTTCCTAAGCTGGCCACGGCACACTTTAAACCTTTCACGGCACACTTTAAACCTTTCCTAAGCTGGCCACGGCACACTTTAAACCTTTCACGGCACACTTTAAACCTTTCCTAAGCTGGCCACGGCACACTTTAAACCTTTCACAGCACACTTTAAACCTTTCCTAAGCTGGCCACGGCACACTTTAAACCTTTTGGTTCCTCCGACTTAATATCGTAGCCATATCAAGTTGGAGGAAGTACAGAAAAACAGTATTTTCTGCTTCTCTGTACACAGGGCAGGCGTTAATTTCTGAGTGTAAAAATGCGCAGGTCGGGCGCACGTTCTTTTTTGGATTTGGGGAGAATAGCTGATAGCCTCGTCAACATGCATTTGCGTATGAGGAGCGCTATTAGTTTTGCGTGGGGGGTTGGACGCGGGTTTTGGATGCGCTAATGCCCTTATGGAGTAAGGGGTTGTGGACGTGCGTCCAGGCTCGGGTTAAACAGTGCGTTCGACCTGATCACAAATAAGTTATTGGGATGGACAGAATGCAGATATGGCAATCTCGTAAGCTTTCTTGTTCTTCGGAAAGTGGGATAAAAAGAGTTGGGAAATAAAGAGAGAAAGTCTGACAAAATTTCAGCAATCAGTGATCTGACATTACTAGTAGTCGATTGGAGGGAAACTAGTAGAAAGGGCTCTTGGGTGTCTAAAATTTGGCCTCTAGTGCCTGCTGCACTGCAGGGTAGTCGGGGCATGGAGGAAAGTGGCTGAAGAAAAGAGGAAGACAGACTGGGGAGGAGGGGAAGGGGGTAAGCAAAAAAAGATAAAAAACAGAGTTAAACTGAAGCTTTGATGATTTTTTTGCCCCTGGCTTCTGAGAATTTTGATCGGCATCCAACTTTTCTGTTCCCGATGGACTGATTCATTCTTAGTTTTGCACCTTATATTTATTTATTTATTTGAAAGGACATATTGTCTACCTACATTTCACAGATTCACGGGGGGGGGGGGAGTACATATAAAAACATTCCTGATAAAATCAACAAAACAAACACACATAAAACACAGAAGAATAATAATGCCCAGCCTCCATAGAGAAAGAACCATCAGTTACGTTAAAGCTTCACAGCTAAAAGCTAATTTGAACAGATGGGCTTTCGAAAGGCCTGGAAATAGGATGATAATCAGAGTGGCCCAGGAGGCAGATTCCTAAAAAAGGGGTCCAACAACTGAAGAGGCCCTTTCTCATCATCTCTAGATGTGCAAGCTTTACTGACAGAACCTCTAATAGGTTTTTACTTGCTGACCACCTTGCATCTATGGACTTTTTCTTTCTAAAACTAGTGAAATAAGAATCTATAAACAAGTTGCAGGTGAGATCTTTTTATTGCAATAACTTAATACATGTGTGACTAGGTTCAAGAGCTATTTTGAAAGCTTGTCGCAGATGTTTTAAGTTAATCCAATAAAAAGATATTGCTGACAACTTCTTAACCCTTCTTTATATGTATTTACGTGGACAACATGCAATGAGCACACTAAGGCTAGGGCAGCAGAATGTGAGGGTGGCTGATTGGCTGGGTACTTAAAAGACCTGGAACTTGAGTTCATAGCCCGGAGGTTTAGATAATTAAACTGAACAAGTTTCCCCCCCACTTCCCCTAGAACAATCTACGACAACACAGAACAAGAGTGTAACCGTTCCTCCTGTCCTTACAGTGCTCACCAACCACACAGGTAAATGCACTGTACTGGAAGACCCAGTAGGATCCAGTATAGCTTACTGGGTTCTTACAGGATCAGTTATGTGCTCCGTCTCTTAACAAGGGGCTGTTACCAGCTCTGTACCATTTGTTCTGTCTGTACCAACGTCACATCTACAATAGGATGAGAGGGTCTGGATTAAGGAGCAGAGCAGCTCTTTGCGCTCCAGCCTCACCCCATCCCGTCCTCCTGGGATTTGGACGGGCTGGAGCTGGAAGCAGAGGGCTGTTCCCTGTGGAGTGAAATTCAGTACAGACGAGAGGCTGCAAATCTGTAGCGGGTTTGTGGCCCTATGCACAGGCCTGGAGTGCCTATTGGCAAATCTAAGCCTGGGCTTGTGTCTTCATGTGAAAGAGGTAGGGGAAGTGGGCATGGGATAGCATTTGTATGTATGAGAGAGAAGGGATTGGCACTAGATGTATGTGACTGGAAGGTTAGAGAGGATGGAGATGCAAGGGAGAGCAGGACTGGATCAGGGCAGGATTCCACCTCCCTCCATCTTAGATTGCTGATCCTCCCCAGTTTAACTTCCCCCCTTTTTGATATTCCCAATCACCCTTCCCATCCCTGCCCAACATAAGACTTGCCATACTGGGTCAGACCAAAGGATCCTCAAACCCAGTATTTTTTCAAAAGTGGCCCATCCAGGTCACAAGTACCTGGCAGGATGCCAGGGGTACATAGATTCCCTGCTGCTCATTCTAGGGATAAGCATTGGATTTCTGCCACTCTGCCTTAATAATGGTGAATGGACTTTGCCTCCAGGAACTTGTCCAAAACTTTTGTAAACACAGCAACACTAATAGAATTCACCACATCCTCTGGCAACAAATCCCAGAGCTTAATTATACGTTGAGTAAAAATATCTTTTCTCTTCTAGTTTTAAATGTATGACCTACTAACTTCATTGTGTGTCCCCTGGACTTTGTACTTTTATAAAGAGTAAATAACTGATTCACATTTATTTGTTCCACTCCACTCATTATTTTATAGACCTCTATCATATCCCCCCATAGCTGTCTCTTCTCTGGGCTGAAGAGCCCTAACCTTTTTAGCCTTTCTTCATAGGGGAATTGTTCCATCCCCTTTATCATTTTGGTCGCCCTTCTCTGTACCCTTTCCAATTCTGCTCTATCTTTTTTGAGACGTGGTGACCAGATCTGCACACAATACTCAAGATGAGGTTGCACCATGGAGCAATAAAGAGGCATTATGATATTCTCGGTTTTATTTTCCATTCCTTTCCTGTTTGCTTTCTTGGCTGCTGCTGCATACTTGATTAGAAGATTTCAGTGTATTTTCAACGATGACACCTAGATCCTCTTCCTGAGTGGTAGCTCCTATTGTGGAACCTTGCATTGTGTAACTATAATTCGGGTTACTCTTCCCTAAGTCCATCACTTTGCACTTGTCCACATTAAATTTCATTTGCCATTTGCATGCCCAGTCTCTCAGTTTTGCAATGTCCTCTTGCAGTTTCTCACAATCCTATTGCAATTTAGCAGCTTTGAATTTTGTGTCTTTGCAAATTTGATCCAGGTAATTTATAAATATATTAAAAACACTGGGACCAGAATAGATACCTGGGGCCCTCCACTATTCACCTTTTTTCATTGGGGAAATTTACCATTTAGCCCTGCTCTCTGTTTTCTATCTTTTAACCAGTTTGCAGTCCACAATTGGACACTGCCCCCTATCCCATGGCTTTTTAATTTCCTAAGAAGTCTCTCATTAGTGACTTTGTCAAATGCTTTCTTGAAAACCAGACATACTATATCAACTGGCTAACCTTTTGTGAGGCAAGAATTCCCTTGGCTAAATTCATATTGGCTTTGTCCCATTAAGCTATGCTTATCCATATGTTCAGCAATTTTGTTCTTTAGGATAGTTTCTACCATTTTGCCTGGCACAGATGTCAGACTCCCTGGTCTGTCGTTTCCTGGATCACCCCTTGATCCCTTTTTAAAAGTTGGCGTTATATTGGCAACCCTCCAGATGACGTTATTGATAGATACTTTGCTGCCTGGTGTGAAGGTGGCAGACCTCACGCGTCATCTAGATAGGATTATAGACAGTGCTGGGGAGGAGCCAGCTGTCATGGTACATGTGGGCACCAACGACATAGGAAAATGTGGGAGAGAGGTTCTGGAAGCCAAATTTAGGCTCTTAGGTAGGAAGCTGAAATCCAGAACCTCCAGGGTGGCATTCTCTGAAATTCTCCCTGTTCCACGCGCAGGTCCCCAGAGGCAGGCAGAGCTCCGGAGTCTCAATGCGTGGATGAGACGATGGTGCAAGGAAGAGGGATTCAGTTTTGTAAGGAACTGGGGAAATGTTTGGGGAAAGGGGAGACTTTTCCGAAGGGATGGGCTCCTCCTTAACCAGAGTGGAACCAAGCTGCTGGCACTAACTTTCAAAAAGGAGATAGAGCAGCTTTTAAACTAGAACAAGGGAGAAAGCAAACAGTCACTCAGCAGTGCATGGTTCGGAGAAATGTATACTTGAAGGATACAAATGAAACTGGAGAGTTAGGGCACCCCAACAGAGAGGTTCCAATAAAAGCAAACGTAGGCCATGTACCTATATGTAAAACATCACCTGAGCTAAAGATTTCCAAATTATCCCTAAGGACAATAAGTAGATCTGCAGCTCTAACACTAAATTTTCAAAAGGGAAACTGATAAAATGAGGAAAATAGAAAAAAACTGAAAGGTGCAGCTACAAAGGTTAAAAGTGTTCAACAGGCATGGACATTGTTTAAAAATACAATTCTAGATGCGCAGTCCAGATGTAGTCCACGCATTAAGAAAGGTGGAAGGAAGGCAAAACGATTACCGTCATGGTTAAAAGGTGAGGTGAAAGAGGCTATTTTAGCCAAAAAACATCCTTCAAAAACTGGAAGAAGGATCTAGCTGAAGAAAATAGGATAAAACATAAGCATTGTCAAGGTAAGTGTAAAACATTGAGAAGACAGGTGAAGAGAGAATTTGAAATGAAGTTTGCCGAGGAGGCAAAAACTCATAATAAAAACTTTTTAAAATATATCCGAAGCAAGAAACCTGTGAGGGAGTTGGTTGGACCGTTAGATGATCAAGGGGTTAAAGGGGCTCTTAGGGAAGATAAGGCCATTGCAGAAAGACTAAATGAATTCTTTACTTCCATGTTTACTAATGAGGATGTTGGGGAGATACCAGTTCCGGAGATGGTTTTCAAGGGTGATGAGTCAGACGAACTGAACTAAATCACTGTGGTTCACAGTGTCAACATGTTTTTTTTGTACTACGTGTATAATGTGAGCGACGCCTTCAGTACACGACTGACACTGTGAACCCGGACTGGACACAGTAGATTTCTCTCCCGCAGTCCCTGAAGCAGGCACACAGTGCCGAAACATGGCCAATGTCGGGCGGGCGGATCCGATCCCATGAGAAGACACAGAGGCGGCAGTCTTGATAAGTATATGACAATAACAACGGACAGGTGGGTCAGACAAGCAGCCAGGGAGAAGGGATTTTATAAGTAAAAAGAAAAATCAATATAAAGTGTGAATAATAAAGAGTAATACACGGGGCAAATGAGAAGGATAACTAAAAAGTGGTTATCCTTGAACAGAGCCACCGTACAAAAAAAGACCACCGAGCAAGGTTTTCCCTTGAATCAGTGGGTGTTGGAGAATTGTTTGTGAAGGGAAAGAAGTTAGTAGGTGCATAATTAATTGCATCAGTGGCAATAGATTTTCTTGTGGCCTAATTTGGCCTTTGTTGGAAACAGGATGCTGGGCTTGATGGACCCTTGGTCTGACCCAGTATGGCAATTTCTTATGTTCTTATAAATAAAATAATCACAGCAGGATAGGCAAAACTGTACATCCTACATAGATTGAAACCATTACTAACTACCAAAGATTTCCGTATAGTCCTACAATCTTTATTTTACGCAAATATAGATTACTGTAACTCCCTACTACTAGGACTCCGAACCTATCTATTAAAAAAAATGCAGCTACTACAAAATGCAGTGGCAAGACTATTAATTGGAACCAGGAAATTTGATCTCATCACACCCTCGCTTACAGCACTGCATTGGCTGCCGATACAATACTGAATCTATTTCAAAGTTTAAACCTTACGCTTTAATATCATCCACAACGATAACCCAGGACTAATTGGCATGAGGCTTCAAACATAAGCACTGCAATGAACCCTTGTGTCAAAAAACAAAGGACTATTAACTGTACTTTCATCCCGAAGCACACACCTAAAGCAAATAAATGATCACAGGTTCTCCTTAGAAGGACCTAAATTATGGAACTCAGTACCGGAGACAATTTGACTGATCCCAGGAAAAAAGACGTTTGAATGTGAATTAAAAACATGGCTGTTTAAAAATGCTTATAAACTAACTTAAATGCTAACCGAATGAAGAAGCAACAATATCAACAACAAAAACAATACCAAGTAATGAGAGAACATGGATTTACCCAGGGCAAGTCTTGCCTCACAAATCTGCTTCATTATTTTGAAGGGGTTAATAAACGTGGATAAAGGTGAACCAGTAGATGTAGTGTATTTGGATTTTCAGAAGTGTTTGACAAAGTCCCTCATGAGAGGCTTCTAAGAAAACTAAAAAGTCATGGGATAGGAGGCGATGTCATCTTGTGGATTACAAACTGGTTAAAAGACAGGAAACAGACAGTAGGATTACATGGACAGTTTTCTCAGTGGAAAAGGGTAAACAGTGGATTGCCTCAGGGATCTGTAGTTGAACTATTGCTTTTCAATATATTTATAAATGATTTAGAAAGGAACACATTGAATGAGATCATCAAATTTGCAGATGATACAAAATTATTCGGAGTAGTTAAATCAGAAGCAGATTGTGATTAATTGCAGGAGGACCTTGCAAGACTGGAAGATTGGGCATCCAAATGGTAGATGAAATTTAATGTGGACAAGTGCAAGGTGTTGCATATAGGGAAAAATAACCCTTGCTGTAGTTACATGATGTTAGGTTCTATATTAGGAGTTACCACCCAGGAAAAGGATCTAGGCGTCATAGTGGATGATACATTGAAAGCATCAGCTCAGTGTACTGCAGCAGTCAAAAAAAAGCAAAAAGAATATTAGGAATTATTAGGAAGGGAATGGTGAATAAAACGGAAAATGTCATAATGCCTCTATATCGCTCCATGGTGAGACTGCACCTTGAATACCGTGCACCTTGTCACCGCAACTCAAATAAGATATAATTGCACTAGAGAATAGAGATGTGAATCGGAACCGGAATCGGTTCGGATTCCGGTTCCGATTCACATCGTGGGTTTTTTTCGTCCGGCCCGATCGCGGTTTTGTTTATTGGCTGCGCCCGAGCCGATAAACAAAAAACCCACCCCGACCCTTTAAAACTAATCCCTTAGCTTCCCTCACCCTCCCGACCGCCCCAAAAACATTTTACAGGTACCTGGTGGTCCAGTGGGGGTCCCGGGAGCGATCTCCCGCTCTCGGGCTGTCGGCTGCCACTAATAAAAATGGCGCCGATGGCCTTTGCCCTTACCATGTGACAGGGTATTCGTGCCATTGGCTGGCCCCTGTCACATGGAGGGAGCACTGGATGGCCGGTGCCATCTTTAAAAATGGCACGAGCCATCCAGTGCCATAAGAAATTGCCATACTGGTCTGACCCAGTATGGCAATTTCTTATGTTCTTAACTAAGCAGCTTTTGACTACTCCTTACGACCATGTATACTACTAAACAGAATCCCAACCCTACTAACGCTTGTACCCCTCCTCAGTCGAGAAGAAAAAAACAAACTGTGTGCCGCAATGTATATATCTTACCAAATATGTTTCATGTCACAGTACATGTAATACTATATGGTATAGTACCAATGTTTGTGTTTTACCAAATTGTGTTACACCAATTTATGTAATGACCCAAAAATGAATGTTACTTTTGAAAAAAGTTGTGATCTTCACTTGGAAGGACGGTATATAAAATAACTAAACAAAAAAGAAATAAAAGTTTACAACTTTCCAATAACAGGCATGCAGTGTAATGTCTCAGTTCTGTGACGCATTGCACACCACGTAGTCCAGGTGATTTGCTAGTCTTTAGTTTCTCAGTTCTGTCGGCACTCTGGGACACATTGCACACCACGTGGTCCAGGTGATTTGCTAGTCTTTAGTTTCTCAGTTCTGTCGGCACTCTGGGACACATTGCACACCACGTAGTCCAGGTGATTTGCTAGTCTTTAGTTTCTCAGTTCTGTCGGCACTCTGGGACACATTGCACACCACGTGGTCCAGGTGATTTGCTAGTCTTTAGTTTCTCAGTTCTGTCGGCACTCTGGGACACATTGCACACCACGTGGTCCAGGTGATTTGCTAGTCTTTAGTTTCTCAGTTCTGTCGGCACTCTGGGACACATTGCACACCACGTGGTCCAGGTGATTTGCTAGTCTTTAGTTTCTCAGTTCTGTCGGCACTCTGGGACACATTGCACACCACGTGGTCCAGGTGATTTGCTAGTCTTTAGTTTGCCAGTTGGCCCTAGTACATCTTCCAGGTTCACTGAGGTTTGTTTCCGTTCCTCTGAATCATCGCCTTTGAGTATCATTCCTGGCGTGGGTATCTCTCTCACATATTCCTCTGTTAATACTGAAGCAAAGACTTCATTTTAAGTCTCTCTGCCTTGACTTTGTCTTCCCTAAGTGCCCCTTTTACCCCTTGATCATCTAATGGTCCAGCCTACTCCCTTACGGGCTTTTTTTTTACCTCAAATGTACCTGAATACGTTTTTATTGTGAGTTTTTGCTGCCACAGCAAGCTGCTTTTCAAATTCTCCCTTTGCTTTCCTTATCAGTGCTTGGCCTCTGATTTGACCTCTGATTTGATTACGATGTTTCCCGCTTTCTTCATTCGGATCCCTTTTCCCTTTCTTGAAAGATGTTCTTTTCGGTATTAGCCTCCCTCACCTCACCTTTTTTTTTTTTCTTAACTTTATTTTTATTCATTTTCAAAATAGTTACAAAGCATTGAAACTCTGTTCTGAAGAAACAGAAACATAAAGAATAATATAACTCCAACAGAGGAAACAGTCATCACATATCAGACCACAAATACTTTATGAAGGGGGAGCAAAGCAATTGAGGGGGCACTAACAAAAGGAAATAGCACAGCTTGTATTAACTACCCATTAATTATTTCCTAAGTTATAGGGCTTGCTTGTGGAGAGGAGGTAAATCAGGATGCGCATGCAAAAAAGGGGCGTCCGAGCAGGGGGCCAACTTTTACACGAGAAAGTCATTTTATTAAGCAATTTACGCACGCAAATGTGGGCCCTTACCTCGCATGCTTATTCCTGCTCGGTATCTGGTGTAAGTGATCGTAAACATCTTAAAAATGAAACATCGACAGGGTGGGGGATCTGGGTGAAATGGGGAGACAGGCTGAAGGGGCAGGGGGGTCTTCACGAGCTGCAGACGGACTGGGTGAACTGGTAGACTAATTGGTAAAACTGGTTATTTCATTGCCGTGCGCGTGTTAGGAAAATCCCCCAACCTCTGCACGTAAAAGCCGACTTACGCGGGATAAATGCGTCTAAATTACGAGTGAAAAACGTACTCGCGTGTCCCTTTAAAACTGGAAGTAAATACGTCCACGTGTATCATCTGCCCTTACTTATCCGGCTAAGTGCTGCTACTGAGCTGGATGGTCTTTACATACGCGAGCGCGCAGGCGTGCAGATTTCCTCAGATTTTACACCTGAGCAGCTTGTTTGCATGCAGGTGGACAGGGAAAATATACTGTACCTGAATGCAACTCGTCTTCAGCTACCAATAAAAAGGCCTGAGCTGAATGTAAATACATAAAATGTACTCAGTCTGGGCCTTCAGTGGAAGGCCATGCAGAAGTGGGTCCCAAGGCTGCCCACTAGGTGTCTCCCTTGAGCTGCCTCCTCCACGGTCTTCCCCAACCAACCTGGGGAGGAGTAGCCAGGTGGCCTAGCACAGAGCCTGGGACAAGTGCCTCTGCCAGCAGCGCTCCTGAGCTGCCAGCAGCAGCAGCGTTAGTAGTGGGGCCTTTGAGCCTGCAAACGGTTGCACCGGCAGTGGCACTGCCCTTGGCACGAGCTTCTGTGGCTACAGGAAGCCCAGTGTGAGGAGGGATCGGGGCTGCTGCGGGTCCTGTGAATGTGCGTTGCTAATGCTGCCGCCGCAGACGACAGCCAGGGGAGGAATGAGTGTGCGTGCATGGCCTGGTGGAAATTACGCTGTTTCGCTCTCCTCAGCCACTCCTGAGTTCACCTTGCCTCTGCTCCCCACCATCCACCTTTCACCCAAAGGAAAATGGTACCGCTGACTCTGGATGGGGAGGGGGGAGGGGGGGGGAATGATTGGAGGGCAGGATGCAAAAAAGTCTGGAGCCGGTAAGATGATTTCTACCCAATCCACCCGCATCTACCCAATCCCCCCTCGACCTCATCTACCTTGTCCCCCGCTTCCACCCTCCCACTTCCACCCTCAGCTTCTGCCCCTATCCCATCCTAAACCCCCCCCCCAATTTGGACCCCCCCCCATAGCCCTTGTCCCACCCTCCTTCCCCACTCCTGCTCCCTCCTTGCTCTTCTCCCCCCTCCTCAACGCTCGCACCTTCCAATTTTGTAAATACTTCGCAAAAATCGCCTATAGCCGCTATGCATATGTCAGGTACATTTGCCTACCCTATAGCCTCTGTACTTTTGTCATGTTGTTTTGACTTTTTCCTCTAGTTAATTGTGATATTATCCTACAGTTAATTCTGATTTTGATTTTACCCTATAGCTATTTCTGATTTTATCCCATACTTAATTCCTCCCACTGTTCCTTTGCTTCTCGCATTTTATTATTATCCAATGTTCCTTTGCTTCTCGCATTTGTATTACTATCCAAGGTTCGATGGACTTTGTAACGCCTGTGGCTACATTACTTTTTCTGTAAACCGATTAGAAGTTCCAAACGATAATTGGTATATACAAACTTCTAAATAAAAAAAAAAGATGATTTGGGCCGGGGAGGTGAAATGAGTTGGGGGATATAAGAGAATTAGCTGGAGGGGCAAAGGTTGGGAGATGGGGGGTCCTCAGGAGGGGGTGAAGGTTGAGGGAGGAGGGAGGAGGGTGGAAGGTGAGTGAAAGGATCAACTGGAGAAGGTGGAGGTTGAGAGGGGGGGATCGGCAGGAGTGCGGGAGGGGAGAATGGGGTGATTGTTGGGGGGGGGGGGGGGACTGCACCCCTGCTAATCTGCTCATCTGGTGCCATCTGAATTTTCAGTTCACATTGGCTAAAATTTTTGTAAGTCCTGGTGTAGTGTTTTGAGCCCTGTGTTCATATTCTCTTTTTTTTCACTAATACTTTCTGTGGCCTTGGGCAGGTCGCTTTAGGGGCCGTCCATAAATGATGTCGTTTGGTGAGAGAAGGGGTGGGGGA
This sequence comes from Rhinatrema bivittatum, assembly GCF_901001135.1. NCBI lineage: Eukaryota > Metazoa > Chordata > Amphibia > Gymnophiona > Rhinatrematidae > Rhinatrema > Rhinatrema bivittatum. Next base: position 824 of record NW_021820755.1, on the reverse strand, counting down.
TGATTTCATGCCGGCCCCTTATCTCCTACACAGCCTCTTGGATGTAAGCTCTTTGGGGCAGGGACTTTATTTGCCCCCCCCCAAACCCTTCTCGCCGTTGCACAGCACTGCTAGAAAGCTGAGCAGTAGGCAGGGCTCTCTTTGAAGCAGGGCATGCACAGCGAGTCCTGCTGAACGAGCTCGGCTTGCCCCGGCTCCTCGGCCGGTATTTCCGGGCGCGCGGGCAGTGAGCGCCACGAGGCACCGGGTGGCGCCGGAGGGGCAGACATGAGCCGGCAGCCTGCTTGCACGGTAAAGAAGGGTTTGGGCGGACTGCGAGTCGCTTTATGTTGCAGAGGCTTCTCGCACGACCTCTTCCAGTGCTTATAAACCCGGCGTCCATCACTGCCATCGCCATTCTCACTGTGCTTGAAGTGTTCTAGAAAGCTGGCGTTTGGGGCATCTCCGAGCGCCGGGGGCGAGGGGACTCCTGCAAACGGTGCATGCGGGGTTAGGCGTCTTGCATGTGCGGGACCGGGATAAACAGGAGGCGCAGCGCTGTCGGTTTAGATTTAGGATCGCGGATGACTTGCGCCCCAGGGGCTTAGGTCGGCCCTTCCTGCCAGTGATCGCCGCTGATGCCGTTGCCGGTTGGCCGGGGGCCATCGCTATCCGTTGTGGCTCTGTGGCCCCTCGACCCCCCTCCTCCCCAGCCGCTGGTGCCTCTTCCTGGCCGGGGTCACTGCCGCCTCCCTCCGGCCGGCGCTGCTTTTCCTGGCCCAGCAGCCCCCGCTCCTCCTCGGCCCTGCCTCCTACCGCTCCTGGCGCTTGTGTTGCCCCCCGTC